>NC_135553.1:17540000-17575000 GCF_964340395.1 Glandiceps talaboti
TGGGGTGGGAATTTAACTTTTATAAGATGGTTTATTTTGAAGAAAAAAGTAGTATAATATGTAAAATTGCACGTTAAAAAGGGAAGTTATTTATGATCCCCTTTAGTGACATACATACATACATACATACATACATACATACATGTACATACATACGTACGTACGTACATACATCCATCCATCCATCCATCCATCCATCCATCCATACATACATACATACATACATACATACATACACACATACATACATACATACATACATACATACATACATACACACACATACATACATACATACATGTACATACATACATACATACATACATACATACATACATACATACATCATCCAACCAACCTAACTGAATATCCTTCACTTTCAATATTCTTCAGAATGACCTCTGTGACGAATTGTAAAAGAACGTCGCAAGTGTCACACGACAATGAGGGGCTGTCAGTTTTATGAATGAATATGTATCAATTTCCACATATATAGCAACGGACTTCGGTTTTCTAGTTACCTAAATGATTTGTTCTCACGATATTCTTGTTCAGTCAAAGTTATTCGAACAAATTAATACCCTTGTCACATGGCGCGCAGTTATGTGAAGTATTGATTTGTTGCGTATCATGAGTTGGCGAGAACAAGCACCTACTTGCATCCATCCATCCATCCATCCATCCATCCATCCCAAACACAAACACAAACACAAACACAAACACAAACACACACACACACACACACACACACACAAACAAACAGACAGACAGACAGACAGACAGACAGATAGGGAATGAACATGCTGGTAGGCATAAAGGTAACTCCCCAAAACAAAACAAAAAACAAAAAAACAAATAAACAAAGAACAAAACAACAGCAACCCCAAAACAGTGACACATTCAAACAAAATACCAACACCCATCACTGCATCTTCACGACTTTTAAACTGTCCATTTATAGCAATACTGTACGTATATAAAAATGTTGTGTACTGAAACTCAAGGGTAATCCTACTCACTGTGACCATATTTGTTGTCTGTTTTACAGCTAGAGTCCGACTCCTATATTGTAGCCGGAGTTCATTACTTCGCAATGCACATGTTTGGTGATGTAGAAAACCCGAAATATATGTATCGATTTGATTTTAAGTCACAGAGTGGAAACTATGATGATTATGTAGGTGAGTTTGTTGTCATTGACTACCAACAATTACACAAGTTCCTGTGGAAATCGATACACATATATCGTAAGATAATGACAGAGTACAGATGGTCTGTCGGCAAGCTAACCCACATACAAACTAAACACTATTATTGCCACACGGTGTACAAGGTATGTGATATGCAAGCTATCAACATACTTCCATAGTGTATAAATAGGGCATCGTCGAACAGTTCAGTTTACAGGAAGACACATATAGACTTTCCTGAGCTACCAGTGAACATTTCGGATTTCGGATTTCGGATTGAGGCGTTTCAATCAATTCAAGTCTAAAAGAGCGGACAGCTCGTTCTCTTGAAGACCTAGCTCCTACAAGATTTCCAACTTTTTGGAACCTGCAATTAACACTCTTTTCGATTGAACATATCAAATAATACTCTATTTGTAGTTAGTTGATCAATCAACGTAGAATATGACCATACAGTTACTTTCAAGCTAAAAATGATTTTGAAGACGAAAATGGTGACCTAAAAAAGTTTTTTTTGAATCCCTGCAAGTTTTACAGTATATTCATAGTATACACTTTCAAGCGCGAAAATAATAAGTAGTACAGATGTGGCGTTCATGATACATGATTAGCAATTATAGAATATATTGACAGAAATGTCTTGTTATGATATAATATTTTGATTTGTAGAGGTTCCCCATATCGAAGACATTTTTTTCACTTTCGGTTGGCCATTCAAACCTTACTCTTTGATGGATTTGAGGCTGCCACTACCGTGGCCATATCCAGAAGAATTGGCTCGAAACTTCACGGACGAAGATAGAGTTATGAGTGATACAGTCATGGGCCTGTGGGCAAATTTCGCCAAATATAGGTAAATTGAAAATTTTCATAATTTGCAAACTTTCGTAGAATTCATTATGAGAGTGTTGTATGTGCCAAAGGATGGGAAACAGGGATTGAAAATTGTCAAAATTCTTCTCTTTTTGTCTATATCTTTACTTTTTCGAGTAAAGACTTATTTTACTCGTACGTAAACATATATAATAGACTGTTACCTACACGGCAACATTGTGACGTATATCCCATGTGACGTATGCAACCTAGTGAGAAAAATGTGCCCAGGCTACAAGTATGGGTTTGAGAGGTGGACAATTCGATTTGGAAGTAAAGAACTAAGTATATCTAATGGACAAAGTCTTAATTCCAAGTAAACAGTTTTCTTATTTTACTTGAACAAAACATTTTTCTTCGAAATTTAGTTTTTAGAAGTTGTAGGTGATTTCTTTACAAATCTGTCAGTTATTGTGAGCACACAGCCAAGTATACCTCTATGAATGTGTAAAACTTATTTGTGTATACCGACCCATGCACATTTTAGAAAACATATGTAAGAACATGAAATAACATGAAATAATCTAATTGAGTGTCAATCTGGTCAGGGTATTTCGAGATAAATGAAGCACAGATAGACTAGACTGACAGGTAGGCTGATGGAAAGACAGACAGACTGACATATATGCATATTCACAGTATACATACGAACAAATGTATGCACACATTTTACATCGTATGTCACACACACACACACACACACACACACACACACACACACACACACACACTTAATGTTATAGTTTGTCGTTTGTCTTTTTGTTTCATTCTGTTACTTCTTTTTATCGCCACAGTGATCCAACACCAGATGGACATTCACTTCCTGGTGTAAATGAAAAATGGACTGAATACAGAGCGTCTGATAAGGGAATTTTCCACATTGATAAAGAAAGTACAATGAAGCGAGATGACTTTGTATTTCATGACGTTAGTTTTTGGCATGGCTATGATCCTAAAGTTGTACAATCTGCAACAAACATTTGCTGTGAGTGTTCGAATGACCCTAGTCCTGGAAATCATCCAGAAGAACCTGTGAGTGGGACGCCACCAACGTTTAACTTACTACATCATTCAGGCATAAGTATTATCGCATTAGCAGTATATTTTGCTGTAGGCCTTTACATGATATTGTAATACTATACATTTGTCACTGGTTATGTAAAATTAAATCTATGATGGATAGAATTCGAAAGGTCGAAAACTGCTAAATGTTCATATTGTAGGAAGATTCAATTGATGCCTGAATAGCCATGTGTATAACTACAATGACAAATAATCGAATTGGGAGAAGAGAATGATCGTGAATGGATGGAACAGTGGATCAGAATATAATGACAGTCGATAACAACTTTCTATGTTAACAATAACTGGATGGAATCCCAAACATAATTAAACCATAAAAGATCTCACTAGGGAAACGATAATGTGACTGGTACACATATTGATTTGATTGTAGATTTTAGACTTATGGTGTAGTAATGTTTGAATGTTTTTTAAGCAAGCATGTATATTTCTAAAAACCAACAACCAACCAACCAACCAACCAACCAACTAACCAACCAACCAACCAACCAACCAACCAACCAACCAACCAACCAACCAACCAACCAACCAACCAACTAACCAACCATAAACACTTGTATCCATGCCCTATTTTCAACTCGATTAATATTCATCGTGAAATAAAAAAAAGCCATTGTCACAAGTTTGTTTCACAGCGGACGGGTATCATATTTAATCTGATCGTGTATCTGATTTCGGAGAATATTTGCGCTACTAATATAGAGTTTCAATCACCTTATAAAAACAAAAAGACAATTTTGAGTATATTTTAAAGATGAACACTTTATTAGCACACTCATAAAGAAAGTTATACTACGGAATTACACACACACTTCTTAATACGTCCTCAGTTGTACAAAACATTAATGGCGGACCCTTGATGTGTGTGTGCGTGCATTGATATACTCATAATATGAAACCACAATCGTGGTCTAAGCTTTATAGTTATGTGAGTCCTATGTGTACAAGTGGAAAATGAGTTCGATGGAATAGTATCCACTCTGTTTAGTACCTTGGTATATATCCAATTATTATTAATATTTCCGTGTTGAAATTTGATTATATTACATCATCAATGCTACATCTAACACAATGACCACAAGCTAGTAAACTACTGTATAGATATTCCCTATAACTACTGTTACAGTGTAATTTGTCCATCATGCAGTGTATCCGAGCACAGACATTATTGTCTGTAATGTGAGATATAAGTAAATATCTATGTTACTTTACTCACTCACGGATAGTAAACTAATGGAATAAAGTAGTCGTTTCTAACTTCCGTGTTTCAAAACCACTGGCAAACATTTGCTACTTATCCTTATTACTGAAAGAAAGCAAACGTAAGCACACAGAAAGAAATTGCTGCCCAATACTGACTGAGGGCGCTGCAACCGTTGAATTGCAACTCATCTTCATCACCATTACCATTACCATTACCACCATTGCCTTCATCCTCTGGATTACATTGGCGAATGTAGTCGGGGAGGGGATCGGTTACTGGTTCAGGAAAATAGTAATTTGGTCCCTGCAAACAATGTATAAGATATTCCACACCTAATGACATTCGCATGATTACAATTAACGAGTTTTGAAACTTGCGTGTAACTTGGTGTTAGAATTTCTAAAGTTCTATAAAATCCATCTTTTATTTTTAAAATGAAGAGGATTACAACTACATTTAACCTTACAACTTCCAATATCATCAGGAAATTCAAATAACAGACATATATAAGAGAAAGAAGTAGAATTAACGCCATATAACAAATTGTATGAAAGAATGTGTATGTATGTATGTATGTATGTATGTATGTATGTATGTATGTATGTGTATGTGTGTCTGTGTAGTTGCATATGATATGATGAATTAGGAGAGAAAACGTGATGGTCAGTGTTACCACCTTTCTCCCAGAATGTGAATGTTAAGCAAATGACAAAGGATAAGTAAACAAGGTGTGATGGATTAGAATGTTAAAACGGCGTTGATCTGTAACTCCAGTAGCTCCCGTGACAGAAGACGAGACCCATCGAAGTCACAGATCAGCGCCGTAATGATGAAAAACTCTTACCTCTTCACCCCCGAAAAAATTGGCCGAGCAGATTTCGTAATACATCCCTTGTTGATGGGCCAAATACATGTTATTTTTAGCTTCGTCAGTCCAGTTCATACGATTAAGGTAATCATAGAATGATATGTTCGCATACTGAGTGGGTTCCTCAATTGTCACCTGTCCTTCTTGCCTATCAACACACAATGGTAACGATTTAAGAAGTGAGAAGGTCACAAATTATAATACAAACTAATGTAGCACAATATAGCAAAGAAAAGTATAAACTGTATTTAAATATCATTTTAAGAATTAGCTCTCTAAACCAACAACTTTTCCTATTATGTATTATTCGGAGTAGCTGTTATAGCCCACCCATGACATGTATAATTTTAAGTGGCAGTGGCCACATGTCAAACGTGATGGCGAATTGGAGTGGTTTGTATGCAGAAGTAGAAGTGACGTCATTTCAATGTTAGGTAATAGTAGGTCTGTCTGTAAAAAAAACATCGTGCTGCCGAATGAAAACTCTAGTCATTCTGCATGGTGTGGTAGTATATGCTAATATATTTTGTGTTAATTGTCTTGTCATACATCTGGTTCCTAAGACTTACCCGTACTTAATTTTGCTCACCCCAACAGCTTGTGCCATGAAGTCGGGTATTAAGGAGCTTTCACAAAAAAACAGCCGAGTTCGTGGATATACGTAGAAGAAAGCCAGACACATCTCTTCCTTGGTACCTAATCCACCCTGTTATTTGTGAATTGAAAGAGATAGGATACTTTATACAGTTTCGATTTACAAGTACTAACTACCAATCGCATAATGATCCAATAAAATTAATGTTTCCGCATTCAAAACAAATGGTATCTCCAAATAAAACCAATGATGTCAACCAACTTTAGGAAAATTAACTTGGTAATAACGTAATAAGGCTATATTAATAAACACCGCCTAAGGGGTCGGGGACAGAGAATTTTTAGGGGGTACTTGAATTTTTTGGGATATGTCAGGCGGTCCCTAAAAAATGCAAATGTCTTACAATCCAGGAAGGGATACTTCATTTTGAGTGTACAACGGAGTATTTGAATGATTCAGAAATAAAATCTTCTGTGACCCCACATAATCGGTGTTTGTGAACGCAGTCTAACTACACCTATGATACAATATCCTTGGATTCATAACATAATACATTCTCATTTAGAGCTTACAACTTACTTTAATACATGATATGAGTTAACCACTTGTTGCTTGATCTAGTTGTTGATCAGATCAGATCAGATCAGATCAGATCGCGCGCGCGTGTGTATGTACTTACCCAAGTTGGCGTCTGTCGATCCATTGTACTGTACTCACATTCCACTATAAAGTTGTCACCCTTGGAATAAATAAATAAGACCACTTTTTATGATTTGTACCTTCATATATTGATGTGTATGAACGTATTTCTCAGTAACTACAAGTATCTCTTTATTATGTATATGTACAAAAGTATTAATATCTACATACACATACCATTCAGTTCGAATCCATACATATATGATATGTATATATATATATATATATATATATATATATATATATATATATATATATATATATATATATATATATACATATATATACATATATGTATATATATATATATATATATATATATATATATATATATATATATATATATATATATATATTCATATTATTCATATTGTGCTGAACAGTATCAATTTAGAGTATGCAATATGTAAACTGGTGGTTTCGAGGCTTACGTGTATGTATGTTTGTTACATATATCGCTAATCTCTCTGTACCCAAGTGAAGTTCATTGTTCGGACGCGAGGTATCATACTTTGCCGTACTTCCGGCTAATTAGTTATGAAGTTCACAGTCACGCGTATTGCACTAACAGTAAGTATGACATAGTCATTATCTTTTATTGCCATGGTTACTTACCGGTTGAATTATCACTTCTTCTCTTAAGGTACGCATTTCTTGATAGTTAAAGTCGTAGTGGTTATCGACCAGGATGTTGGGCAACTCAACTCCGTCTCGTATGTGTCGCACACGTATAGCATGTCCCGCTAGATGACTGTGTAAGACACCAGCAAAGATGTGGAGTTCTGTCGTCTCGTTCGTGTGACGGTTTGTTAATGCCTGTAGGAAATATGCTTTAAACTTTATCTACCGTAATTCTATCTTGGCTTGTCAATGGTGCCAGGTATGTATGTATGTATGTATGTATGTATGTATGTATGTATGTATGTATGTATGTATGTATGTATGTATGTATGTATGTATGTTTTATGTATGTATGTATGTATGTATGTATGTATATATGTATGTATGTATGTATGTATGTATGTATGTATGTATGTATGTATGTATGTATGTATGTGTGTATGTATGTATGTCTGTCTGTCTGTCTGTTTATGTATGTATGTATGTATGTATGTATGTATGTATGTATGTATGTATGTATGTATGTATGTATGTATGTATGTATGTATGTATGTATGAGTGCGTGTGCGTGTGTGCTTTCGCGCGCGTTTTTCATCATTCATTTATTATTACCAATGGCAACGTTTTCACATGCAAAGAACCTAACCTCTCAATAGGAATTAAGTTATGTTTATTGAGTTGAGCTTTAGAAACCAAGAAATTAGATCGAACAAAAGGACAGTCCCTGGATTTTTTTTACAGCCATTACCTTATAATGAGTCCATTCCTACACAGCCTTCCCAGCTAGTCTGTATTAACCGTTTACTGTTATCCATACGTGTATTTTACATTGTCCCAAGTGTACCATAGACATTGGAGAGCTGTACCTAGCAAATACTGGTACTTGTAGTATTTGCTATTGATTTCATTAAGTTCTAATACCAAATATTCTTTATTCTTTGATACGAATTTTTCGACACTTTGTTCTGCTATTAAGGCCTAAAAAATTGTTTGGTTCCCGTTACCCGACCCCCACCTAGTTTTTCACTACCGACTCTAAACTTTTTTTTTTTGTATTCGAGAAAAAAAATAAAATCGCGAAGATTGTGAAGTCTCGCGAGAAATAGTGGATGCGGAAACTGACATCAACTTAAAAAAGACAAAATAAAACTGTTCTTTCAATCTTTAATGGTTGTACATCTGATGGGAAGAAACCAATAACACGGAGGCCATATGAAAACAACGGAAAACATAACTACCTGAACTGGACAGTCACATGAAAAATAAAATCTACCTACCCAGTACCCCACCTATTCTAAAATTGAGGGTAATCGGAACCACGCCATTTTTTTCTAGGCTTAAATCTATACTTGTATGGTTTGCATTCTATTATAACGTGATGAAGGACACAGCTCGCAACGTCATAAAGGTTGGAGTAAGAGTGACGTCACTTTTGGTACTATATATCGAGTTGATAGACGCCCTCATATTCAACTGTTGTCTGACCTCGTCATAACATTTATTTGCTAATAAATATGGTTGAAATGAATTCAAATCTTCACTTACATTTTCCGTACAGTCACCAGAACAGTGGGCAACGAACTTGAAACTTTGAGATTGAGGAGGCACAAATGTACTCAGAGGAGTAACTAAACCACCAGTAGTAAGCAAGGTTGCGTCGTATTCCCTTAGCTTAGACGTATAGTAAACTCGCAAACCAGAGCTATCGTAAATTGCTGAAAATGAGTGAGATGGGAATATATATACATTTAGTAGCTAGCTAAGCTAGCTATTGGCAAGCACTGAACATGGAGCAAACAACTCAAGGGCAAATGTATATTTATATTGACGTCCTGGACGCTTATCTATCAGATCAACAAAAGGGAGCAGTAAGTAATTATGAGGGGGGGGGGGGGGGGTTAGAGGAACTCAACCGCAATCTGTCACGAAAATTAGAACCTCCCCTGATTTCATTAACTAAAAACACAAATCCACATTACCCCCCCCCCCACACACACATGCTCACTTCAAGACATGCTAGGGTTATTTGGATACTTATAATATAATCAAGTTTAAAGTTGGACTGTAGGACTATGGGTCGTACTCACTGTCACTGTATTCAGAGTTGTCGTAGTGTGTTTCAAAGAGTATGAACGTGGGATCTTCAGGACCACCCAGTGAGAATCCTGCGTTGTCAGGGAAATAGAATGCCTGTAATAATGACAATTGGTATGTTATGTGTTTATTAATTATCATAATTTGTTACTGGATGACGTCAGATATTTCATTTTCAGTATGATTATTAATTGGTTTCTTTTCATTCCTGAATCAATAATTTACAATGTTTTGCCTTTGAAGTGACATCGTGCACAGTTTGTCGCTTTTTTAGCTGATACTATGCATTATCCAGTTATTATTATTAATATCCAGTCAGTCAGTCAGTCAGTCAGTCAGTCAGTCAGTCAGTCAGTCAGTCACTCACTCACTCACTCACTCACTCACTCACTCACTCACTCACTCACTCACTCACTCACTCACTCACTCACTCACTCACTCACCTAATCATCAATAAATTAATCAACAAATCAACCATTTGATGTAAATCTTACCCCTCCGCCAACTGCCCAAGCCATGACGATGGTGCTGCAAGTTTCCAGATCGTCTGGCATATTTGGATTGCCGCAGTTCCCGCTAATGTGTGCACTCTCATTGAAAGAGCCACTACATTGATAGACTATGAAATGGTGAACAAATGCTTCATTGCCAGGTTGGATTACTGGTTCATACTGTTCGAAAAAAAAATGAATATGCTTTGATACAGTGGCGATCAAGTATGGTATGATGTGATAATACAAACATTTGATACAGTGATAATAAAACATGGCATGATGGGATAATATTCATTCGTTAACTTGGTTGTATCAACAATAAGAAATACAAAGGTTGCGATAGACCAACTGTTGTGGTTTCACCCTGAAAGTCAGAATCCAGCAACCTTGTGTTTAGACTGCAAGATATACGTCGTGTGGGAGGGGTTGACCGATGTGTGAGGGCGCTCCGTCATGGCGTACCTTACAGACTACCGTGTGTTATACATATTGAATACATATATATTTCCTTATTTAAAAGGCAACATCTGTTACTGACATTTGACCGATGTTCGTCTTGAAGTACTACTAAACCATAGTGACTATAGAGTTTCAGGTAGGCGGCATTGATAGCACGCAAGCATATAAAATGATACATTTGATCTCACTGTGAACACAAATCAACGTCATGGTTGGATGAAACAAGGAAGATTCAAACACAAAACTGTTTATTTGTGTTCAAAGTGAGATAAAATGCAACTTGTGCTATCGCACTATCAGTGTGTGCATTTTGTTGAATGTAAAAAAAACGTTGTGTGAGATTGAATCTCCATAGTCCTTCTGGTTTGGCAGTAACACAAACTGTTTGGTAGTAACACAAATCATTAATTATTTGAAATATCCAATGATGTATATTAATAAATTGCAATTAAGGATATTGTAATCTGTGGTACCGTCAAATTAACCACAGATAACTGTTGTTCGTGATACTATGATCCTTACCTTAATCACATGCTGTTTCCCATTGAATCTTGGGAGGTGATAACCGAGACACATGTATGTTGTGTCCTTGTGAGAGGGCACCTTGACCTTCATATTTAAAAGAATGAAAACAATTAAAAGGTCATCTTGAACAATGATAGGTCAACATTCACTACAGATATGACAATGTAATTGTTAAGTTAGTGTTATAATAGGGTTTCCCAAGAGCTACACTTTCTCTTTAGCAAACAGCGCACTCTACACTTGAAAGTTTATTTTAGACTCAAAGAGGGTAAAATTAGAAATCCTAGTTTGAAAGAGGTTGCAATGTGAATGTTTTTATCCTCAAACGGCCAGAGTTTAATCATATCTGCTTTACTACAGAGGCTGCAATGGATTGAGTGCTCCCCGGGGAGTTGAGGAAGTATAAAAGGGGTGTTGTGCTGCTGTAGACCTTTGCCAGGTAATAACGGTATCATAAACATTAACATTATTATTATCAGTATTAACATTATTATCATCAGTATTAGGAATGACTTGTGTATCCCAAGAGCTAAACATAGGACAGGACAATTCACTGTGAAGTATGCAGGCTCAAAACTGTGGAATAGTATACCACTTGATATAAGAAATATTCAATACAGGTCCAAATTCAAACGAGAATACAAAAAATATTTGCATGTGTCTAGTTTTTCTTGTAAACAATAATTAGTTAATAGTTAGTTATTCTTCTTCCATGAATATATTGTATGTTGTAGCCGTATGTTTTTTGAACATAAGCCCAGACTATTGTATTTTGTTTGAATAAGTACACTGTATGTATTTAAGGGGATGGACACGATTAGTTACTTAATAACTACTTCCAATCTCCTCTTTCCCGTTATCATGTAATTGTATTATTTCCTTGTATATTGTATGTTTAAATATTGGGAATAAATCATATTATTATTATTATTATTGGCTGCTAATTATTGTGGTTTGCATTCTTGTATTCTTGTCTTCTTATATATATATATATATATATATATATATATATATATATATATATATATATATATATATATATATATATATATATAAACTTAGTATATGCTCAATGCGATATCTATGTAGAGCGGTATAAAGCGGTATAGAGCGGTATCAAGCAAGATACACGGAAACCGTTACATGGTGTTTCACGCTGTTGCGATCATCAAACGACTAACGGTATAGTTTAATGAAGTTCCAAATTCAAAGTTAAAAAATACCATTTGAAGTGATATGCTTGCCAGAGTGGAAGTTGGTCAACGTATATTTATTTTCATGTCGGCACTTTATATTATATATATATATAAGACTAATACCAAATCTGACCTGAATTCAAAACTTTGGTTCAATCTGTTCCAAAAATACTCACGTTAGGCTGTAATATCTCAAAGGTGTTGACGTCATCTCCCAAGTTGTTTACTTTGGGCTGGTCAAGGAGATACACACTGCGGGAACCCCTCGACTCACGTCCATGCCAAGGTAAGGGTTTGTCGTCTTCAGGGTCGTCGGGGTGGTAGGCCCAAATCAAACGCACGGTGTCGCCCTAATGTATGATTTACAGGGGAGAATACCGATATATATATATATATATATATATATATATATATATATATATATATATATATATATATATATATATATATATATATATATATATATATATATATATATATATATATATATATATATAGTAAATAGCATCAAACTCGTAGAATAGAGTGCTCGATGCTTGGGTAAGCAGGGCGGGAATAATCAAAGTGAGTTGGTTGGAACTTGAGGTGCTAAGTTGTAACTCCGAGTTTCACGCTCAATGCGTTCATCAGACAGTTGAACGCATTGAGCGTGAAACTCGGAGTTACAACTTAGCACCTCAAGTTCCAACCAACTCACTTTGATTATATATATATATATATATATATATATATATATATATATATATATATATATATATATATATATATATATATATATATATATATATATATATATATATATATATATATATATATAACTGTTTACTAACACCTTGTCAACACAGTCAACTTCAATATCCTACGACACATAACAATTCGATGTTATTCCCCAATATTTTTCTTCATGCATCCAAGGAATATACGAGTGACCTAAGGGGGCTTCGTAACTACGAGTCGATAGACAAGTCACCCTAGGTCACCAGTATTTTCCGGCTGAATGAAGAAAACTATTGGTCAATATAAAAGGAGTACAGAAACTGAAAAGCAGGAAAGACAGTAGTACATATACTTTGACAGGGATGGGGAAAAGATTTACACTGTGAGGCCTGACCATTTGTCAATAAGTTTTCCATATCTGTCATTTCTTTTGGAAATATACAGTTCAGTCTTCATTGTCATTTTAATATTCAAAATAACTAAGTTTAAGGATGGTATAGTTTTTTTTTAAGTTTGCAGTCAAAAATTGTTTTCTTTACAATCAGTAACAAATGATTTAGGAGTAATGAGAAGGCAGTGTCACCTAACAGAATTTGTTTAGCTGATAAATTTTGTGGGGCTCCAGTAAAAGAGTCCCACAACATGGTAAAGCTGTTCCAGATACACCTGACACTATCACACTCAACAAAAAGGTGTAACAGAGTTTCTTCTGTTTGTTCACAAAATGTACAAAGATTATTCTTTGTTCGAGGAGGATTCATTTTGTATAATCTTATGTTTGTGAAAATCAGATTATGCACCAATTTCCATTGAAAATCTTGTAGTTTGGATTCCATAGACACTTTAAAGGGTAACAAAAATATTTCTGACCATTCTTCATCTTTAATGGAGAACATTTGTGAAAAATACAGTATACTCTTTGCAGGTATGAAGTACCTGGATGAAATGTGCTTTCTAATATCTCTAACTTTACAGCTAGATAACCGAACAAATTTATAAAAATAAAGACCAACTGGTAACTCTGGTCGAACTAGTAAAGGTTTACACTCCTTCCAATGAGATGGGATAGCGTCAAGGATACCTAGCCAAACCATAAAGTGGTTTAAGTTACAACCAAGCTCCTTGAGATCAGTTTGATTTTTAAATCTAGAATTCTCTCCAAATATGTCAGCTAAATAGACAATACCCTTCTTATACAGGTACGAGTTAAAAACTGGTTTGTTATTTATGAGAATATTGACATTATTCAAAATAATCTGCTCAGCTGGGGAGGTGGAGGAAAACGGGTTGATTTCTTGCCAACAGTGCAACATGCTCCTATAGAAATCTGGAAGCCAAACTGGCAGATACTTAACATTATAATTACATCTGAATATTATCTGTCCTCCAATATCTTTAGTGAAGTAAGAGAAAAAGAGTTTCCAAGGATGATTAACTGTATCTGAAAGGTAGCGGTTGACCCATACAATTCTGTATGCTTTATACAGTGAGAAAAAATCGATCATGCTGAAACCACCTTCCTTTATGTCTCCAATTAAAGTATTCCTACTGACCCTGTCTGGGCCATTCCATAAGAATCTATGTATAACACTGGTGACCTGTTTCAGATCACTACTTTTCACATTAATTAAATTGAAGACTTGTAAAGTTTCAGAGAAGCCGCAAATAAAAACAAATAAAAAAAAAGAAGAAAAAAAAGAAGAAAACTATTGGAGAAAACATAATTATACCAGCGCCCGTAATATTAATATCAAAGTAAAAGTTGGGAAAGTAATGGCAAATTTGAACGTTTTGACACATATTTCGAGGGAATATAGGTGAATACAGGAGGGCCAAATGAATACAAGCTATGCTTACGTATACGCACTATTGTAATCACTAACAACATGGTGCATTTTTTCCCAAAATGGACGTTGCGTATAGCTTTCAGTTGTAACCTAATATTACAAGATTACAAGTTTTTTTTGATGTACTGTAAATATATGTCTCAAAAGAATGGATTGTTTACTTTTATCATCCAATCATATCGTCACATTGTAACAATGAATCAACACCTACCGTTATCATCCAATCCTGAGCATCGTCACAAGTGTCTAGTTTTCTTTCAAACTTCAGAATAGTATGATCATCTATTTCAGCTCCATACAGTAACTTGTAGTCTTGTTTGTCGTCAACACGAGGCTCCCCATAATGCAACGCATGTTGATCCTGTCAATATAACACACATACACATCTGTCCAATTATACACATACACATTGTAATCCACTAACTGTAGTTTCAAAATACCACTGTGCTAGAAAAGTAGATATAGCAACTGAATTCGTGCATTTTATGTTGATCGCACTAAGTTAATATTTAAGTTCATATTTATGTATCTCAATAACATACCATCAAAAAGATAACAAAATACAACACAAAAACAAACAATGTACATGCCAATAGTAGGCAGTTATAATTTATTATATATATACACTCGGACTTAAAATGCAGTTAAGTAAAGTTGAGCGAACTTGATTTTTCAGAGTTAGTTACAAGAATGTACTGTAGTATTATCCCTTTCAACACGTGGCTGTGATTCAGACAAAGATACATATATTTTTTTAATTTCTGAACATGTCAGATATTTTATTATTTTTTTTTTAAATTTCTGAATATGTCAGATTTATCATAGCCTGCTTACTGCGCTGTCGAAATACATCATGAGCTGGTCGTACCTCCTAGCCCTCGTTGCCTCAATCGTTACCTCTCGTACCTGCTAGGAGTTCCATACCCACCGTGACGTATCCACAAGGTACGACAGCTAACGATGTAACACAACACAGTCAAGTATACATCATCTACAGAGTAAGTGAAGTTATAAACAATAGACGTACATGTACATTGTTTATCGTCTACTGTCTACAGTGAAATTCAGTCGGTCTTGAAGCTCGATCGCTACTGTAACAGGTACTAAATAATGTAATCATCAGCGATTATATATTATGTAACCTATTCTTCAACTCATTGAAATACTTTTGTGGTAAGCAAAGGTCATGACGTCATCAAGTATTGTTGTAGAGGCCACATGACACATTCACACAATACATGCTGACCATAGGTACAGTCACTCAAAACGTCAGAGACGTCACCAATATACTTCAAGAGCTCCACAATTGAGAACAACTGAGAGGTCATCGCCCTTTCATGGATCCCCTAGACGCTTTTGATTGAAATGTTGGTGTCTGACTCTTGTAAATATTCTGTAGTAGTCGGCCATTAGTTTTATGGGGACATGAAACTTACAAAAAACCCTATAGGACACAAAGTTGTCCTATAGGATCCTATAAAGAAAACATGCCCTATTGAGGTATCTTATATGACAAGTTTTTGCCCTATAGGACACTATAGAGCAAAGTCTGCCCACTTGAGCTACCCTATTGGTCATTTTTGTAGTCCTGTAGGAAAAAAATGTGCCCTGTTGAGCAACCCTACAGGACATTTGTGTTTGTTCTATAGATATCAATGTACTAAATGTGCCTTGTTGAGCACCACTTGTGTGTGTGTGTGTGTGTGTGTGTGTGTGTGTGTGTGTGTGTGTGTGTGTGTGTGTGTGTGTGTGTGTGCGTGCGTTTGTTTGTTTGTTTGTTTGGATGCGTGTATGTGTCCCCGGGGTCATGTAGTAAAACCATCCTCAAAATCGACATTTCACATTCAGAGACCATTTGGATTGATGTTATGTTATAGTAGCATAGCATGTACATACTATACAACATATACCGTACGTAACCATATACCTTCCGTGGGTGGAGGGTCTATGGCGTAACGTATGAAAACAACACATCTAGTACTGGGAGTGAGTTCAGACTACACATGGTCTTTGACTCGAAGTAGGCGAAAGTTCAATGTCCTTTCATGTACATGTTTAAACCTTTATATTGAAACACTTAGAAAAACGAATACAAAAGTAACACAATACAGCTAGATCAATGTAATGGATTGTCTGTAAACTCATCCCATAATTTCTCACTCATGGCCACGGTGTTCCATCTTATGCTCACACATATCTACGCCTAAACTGTCGTAAGACCTGGTTGAATCATAGACCCTGGGTTGAGGGTCTATGGATGAATGCATCACTCCGCAAGTTTAGAGTTGTACAAAACAATAAGTATTTTGTTTATAACGGTCTGAAAAATAACTGTGACTCCTGACCCGGGCACTTGACCACATAGCTTTATGGGCGTACACACACAATTTCACATAAAAACTATTATAAATGCTAAAAGTTTGGTTAAAAGACATTTTGAACAGTTATCCCAATGTGTACAATCAACTGCAATTCAGACACAGGTACTTTACAGACTGTAATGGACACAGTAATTATCTTTTTAAATACACCTTCCACTACAGAATTTGAGTCAGTTCCATGGTCAAGCCTTCCCTACAGGTGGTACAACTGTACTCTCAGAGATTATCCTCTAGTTCTTTCATCGTGTAGCGTCTATGTTTTGTTCTCGCAACTTTTGTTCCTTGATCACTTCAAACTACTAGTGGTGTAGAGGCCTCGTGATGTAGGTGATACACAAGTATTATGCCATTTCACACGGTGACATAGTTATATTTTATGCTGACATATAAATCCACGCATACACCTAACGAAATTCTGGGAGGGGCGGGAAACTCCATGGGTATAATTATAAGGGGAGGTTTCCGCGCAGACCTCGAAACCCAAACAGATGTCTCAGTTATCACATTTTACGAAAAAGGAGATAATTTCTCACACCAAAGCCTAAGGGACCGGACAGAATTTACGGCAGAGGGGGGGGGGGGCCTGGGGAGAAATTGGGGGGGCCATGAAAAAAATGGGAGGCTTGAAGGGGGGGGGCCATGAAAATTCTCATGGTTTGAAAGGGGGGGCCGCGAAATATTTTGTCATTGAAAAAAATTAATGTTAGAAAATTTAGCATTGCATGAGATAGCACTTGATATCGCCTTTAATATTGAATGTCTACACTTTCATTTATGTATTAAAATGGAAGTGTGTACGTTTGTATGTACCTATTTAGTGAAGCATAAAAACACTACTCAAGATTAATTTGATACACCCTGAATTACTCTTATATACGCCAAGTTGTTCACACACACACACATATGTATACATACATACATACATTTTAGCACTGTGGAAACAGGTTCAGTGTGTAATTACCATCAAGGATACATATATATATATATATATATATATATATATATATATATATATATATATATATATATATATATATATATATATATATACATATAATTTCATTCTTCTTTCGCCAAGTAGAGTGCTCGATCACCTTGGAGAGCTATCATACATAAAAATGAAAGAAGACGAGTCTGATATTACATAGTGGAATTACCACTATGTAATATCAGACTCGTCTTCTTTCATTTTATATATATATATATATATATATATATATATATATATATATATATATATATATATATATATATATATATATATATATATATATATATATATATATATATATATATATATATATATATATATATATATATATATATGGTAATATACTAGCATAGGACCTGTAATTTATGTGATTAAAAAGTGACCTTTTAGTGAAAAATGTAAATACAAAAACGTCTGGCCAGATTAATTTAGATAGGTGTTTTATTTCTTTCCTTGACACTATTCTTGAGTTTCACTCTCAGACTCACTAGAGTCTGAAGATGTGAGGCAAGACTTGTCTTTCTTTCTATCTAAAACCAGTGAAATTAAACTATTTCCCTCCTCAGCATCATCAAATGCATCTATCTGTACTAAATATTGTAAAGCATTTAGATGTCTAGCCCTGCGTGGTGTTAAGTGTTTTTTCATCAGTGACTTTGCACTAACTTTGGTAGTTGCCTTCTGGCCGTATTTTGGCTGGATCATGGAAACTTGCCTTTATATAAATTCAAGATTATGAATAAAGGGATTGTATTGCAAAGGCTATTCATCATTGACACTGCACTTCAAGCTTAATGTGAATGGTTTAGAAAACTGTGAGTAATACTCATCTGATCACTGTACAGTGTATTGAAAACAATTCTGAATTTGCTGTCCCCATCATGAAGTCACAAATGCCTGACACTATAGGTTTAAATATGTATGGTTTTGGAACTGAAAGCATATTGATTACATCTAAGTATTCCACAACATTCTGAATTTCTTTGCACTTTCATGAAGTCACAAATGTCTTACATTTACATGTGTATTGGTAATGCATTTGGTGTAGGAAAGTGAAAGCTATATTTGTCAGACCTCAGTGTGCATAAAATCCTTAGTTTGCTAGCACTTCATGACATCACAAATGTCTGACATTAGATAGTTATTGTGTTATGAGTATAAATAGATATTTGAATACACTATGTAGGTGATGTGATGTCCTTAGATACTCCCCACAAATGTCCCCACTACAGTTTTTCACAAATCACGCATGTGAATGTGTGTTTACTCTGTGTCTGTGTTTCTGTGTATGTATCAGTGAATGACAGTTAAAACCACCACATCAAATGCCTTGGTATTAAGTGATGACTACTTATGGTGTCTAGTTGGGAAATAAACAAGATTATACCACATGTGTATGATTACATGTATGGTCAAAATGTTTTGTTTTGTTTTGTTTTCTAAAAAACTTCCTCTACAACTACTAAGTTGTTTGGGCTGAAATAGTAACATAATAGTAGTACCAAAAGAAAAATTACAGTTGTGCTACAGTAACAAAAAAATTTGTACTCTTTTTAGTTATTGTAGGGGGCAGGATATTGTGCACTTTTTTTCTTTCTTTCTTTTTTTTTTTGGGGGGGGGGGCCATGAAATTTTTATACTTTTGAAAGGGGGGGGCTGTGAAATTGGTCACAGTGGATGGGGGGGGGCCAGGAAAAAAACCAAGTCAGAGATAATTTCTCCCCAGGCCCCCCCCCTGCCGTAAATTCTGTCCGGTCCCTAATGTATAACATTCCGATATGTCATACATTTGTTGTCACTGTTGTGTTTGAGGTTTTGGAACCGTTATAATTCCGTATAATCGTTCTTGAACCCCTCCCTAAACTTGAAAGTATACTGTTTCTCAAACATTTAATTCCTAAAAGAGGACCCCTGTCGTACGGACTTTCATCATGGATGTAGAACAACTGGCAACGTAATATATTAAAACTAAGCGAGACCTTGTAAATATCGATTGACTGAGGAAGTCTTCAAGTCGACTTTGTCTGAAAGTCTGTTTTGTAAACTGAGACCGTTGTGGTTGTCAAATATTTAGATAGTAAAGTTGTCTCAAAATGCATGCCTTACTAAATTCTATTTTTCAATGGTAACGTCATTCAGACACAATTTAAAATACATGTCCACGAAATCCAGGCCGTATTTTTTGGGGTGTTTTTCAGATCTCTTCAGTTTTGACGTAAATTCGGTTATTGCTCAATTATGTAATTAAACCGAGTCACAATACAAATAGATGTGTCAACTCTTATTTGTCTTTTCTCCCTTACCGTAAAACGCTTCTTCCCGTTACTTTTCACCCATCCAATAACGATATCCGACCCTGGCATACCACCGTTGGGCGAAAATCCAAAGCCAACATAACCAGTCGTCTGTACATGTACTTCAAAGACGATCTTCTCAGAATCAAATTTCCAGAATAATCTGTACCTGCTGAATTCATCTAAGAAGGCATCGTGAGTGAAGTCGTCTTCGGTTGGATTTACTGGGGCTGCTTCAGTTGTTACAAATTGTATCACCAGAATCATAAAGATTTTAAACCATATGTATTCCATGATAAGGAGATGTTAATATACACTTGTCAAACCCCCTGACCATGTAGCTGTATACGCTCTTACTAATCTAAAAGTGACAGTCTCGGGGGGGGGGGGGGCATTTAACCTTTCGAGTGCATTGTTTATTTCGTCTCTTTGTCATTTAAACGAGTACATGCATATGGAAAGCACTTTATATAATAGTGCGGATCGGTGTAACGCGGTACGGTCGCTACAAGAGCTATTGTTATGTATCATCACGTGATACAAGTAAATTATCGCGGTGAAAGGTACGACCCTGTGGTCGAATCAGACTTCTTTTTAAGTGTTTCGACTCGCTAAGCTCCGTGGCTATTAAATTATTTTTAAAACCACATTTCAACAAAGTGTTCTATAAAGTTACAATGCTTTATTGCATTTGATATTCAAGTGTCTAGAGAGTTAATCAATTCGGACACTCGATGAGTGTATTTGCTTTCTTATGTAATGACTTAGAGCGTAGACAGTGGGGGGGGGGGGGAATTCCCCTCCATTATACATGTTATATATGCTTAGATATACGATAACCGTACATACGTGACACAACGTTAAACAAGACTAGGATGTACTTTACCGTTATGTTTCATTATGATTACACGGTTTAGATCACCTAACATCGAGGATACTATTACTGTATAGGGCGCCCTCATTCCATACAAATATAACCAGTGTATGTATGTTTTATTTCAAAATTGAAATGCTGCTATACGATAATGTTTAGAAACAATAATGTAATATAAATATAAATATATATATATATGTAAATATATATATATATATATATATATATATATATATATATATATATATATATATATATATATATATATAATACATGTTCGGTATGTCCCTTTCGACTATACAGTGATACATATAAATAGACATTATGATATCGTAATCTTTTAATGCAATGACACAACTATCTGTTTAATAAATGAATTATACGATTCTGAAATGTTGTACTTCTGTAAATGTTCACGTATAAAGCAGTGTTGTGTTTTCTTTCATTTCAAGAATCACATTAGTTAATTCCATACATTGTTTTATTCGTCTGAACATCTACTCATCTACTCTGGCTTTTTCTCATGTCGGTGTATCACTGAATGATATATGCTAAAAAATAAACTTCGAACAGAAATGCTTGTATTGGCAGCACATACCCAACATATCTAAATGAACTGTACATTATGCTAAAAACGACTTGTGACAATTATAACTTTCAGCAAATGGAATGAATTGTCCGAGCCATTATTTCAGAAGCTGGGTATCCTGAATATTTACCAGCAACATAAGCTGTAGTTAGCCATCTTTGTCCATGTCCATTTTTCACAATAGGCTTCCAATTAAAGATGTTTCAAAATTATTTTACTCAAATCAGGCAAAAGTACAAGGAATGATTTATGTATTCCAAAACACAAACACAGGTCGTGTCAATTTACCATAAAGTATGAAGGTGCGAAAATATGGAACAGAATATCAATGAATATCAGGAATATCCACTGCAGGTCAGAGTTCAAACGAGAGTTTAAGAAAAATATCTACAGTCAGTTAATCTTGTACTTTAAACTTAGATTGATCGTATTTACTTATTTGTTTTTCTTGCTGTGTTTAGTATGTATTTGTAAGTTTTGAGGATTCCAGATTTATTATATCATATTGGACATGCCAAGATAATATTTATTGTCAATTGACAAATGTACTTATTAGTTGCAAGACAGCTATTTCCATCCCCCTTTACTGTTAGCTATTGATAGATATATTTTATCTGGTAAATGTATTTGTAATATGTAATTACTATATATTGTTGGGAATAAATTGTTATTATTACTCTATAACAACGAACTTTACTTTTTTTACAATTTCCTTAAATTTGGATAGCGAAATAGCAAACCTCAAAATGAATATATTTGTTAACATAATGCTATTAGTTATGTACGTGTCAGTTTGAGCTCAAACACTCTAACAGAAATCTAACCAAATCACATAATTTTTTTTCTTTTTCTTGCACAAAATTATTATGAAAAGTTTAACGTAGAGGGCGCCGTTTAGCGTGTTTATATTCTCGTTTTGGTTCATTTTCACCTTTTCACAAGATTGCAACAGTCACTGAAGTTATCCATTCTTTGTCATCACAAAGGAGCAAACCATGATCACGTTGATGAACACTGATGCATATTGTTGATTGAGGGCGCTGCTTCCATTTGTTCTGTCGTCATCTTTGTCTTTATCCTTATCATCGTTCAGATCGCACTGACGATTGTAATCAGGTAACGGCTTGGTTATATTCGGCGGGAAATAAAACTCCACTGCTTCTCGTTCATCCTAGAAGAATGACATTTGAAAACCATATGTCTATGATATGAAGTCCAATTACACTCATCGGATAGTCTGGATGCCAACGTGGTTTCTAACTCAGCAAACCACGAGCTGGTCAAAGTCCCTCAATTAGCACAAAATGTTGTTCATTGAACAGTTATAGTGACATAAACAATGTATAAGTAGCATCCTGAGCTATACAAATATACCCTATTTGGACATTACTTAACTCCCCAATAGACATCAACTTTATGAGGGACTGTGTTGATAATTTTGATTAACAAAGACATGATGTTAATGACTTCGTGGGTGACTATGGATGACTTTTGAATTGCATCACACGCATCTCTGGACTTCTAGAGTAACGAATTTGACTAATATGAGTGGAGGTGTAAATGGTAACGACACTGTATATGAACAAGACTAACTCAATGACAATTCTGTCTAATAAATCTTGCAATAAACTTACCAGCTTGACAATAAAATTCTTCATATTTTATCAACCACGAGTCCATTTAGCTAGTAAGTATATTTTACTATTATTTCATTGGAATTTTATTTTGATATTTTGATATAAAAGGCTGCAACTAGTTTTCAAGTGAAGAATTCATTCATATAACTATGCATATCAACTTATAGCTACCTTGGATTTGAGTACCAAAGTCTACATGTAACTATAGATACTATACCACGAATGCGTATTACGTGTGTATCTTCATTTGCCCTTTGTTAGTTCGTCGCCTGTATGGAGTTATTGTCGATGTCGCATACTGGGGATAGCTGCTTCTATACCAGTATCATTATGTCTAACTTGTGTTGCCGTTACAGGAGGACTAATGGTAATGTCGATAAAACAAACCCTTCATAACAAAGAACTTACGCCTTCTGCCACCATGTAGTAATTAGCCGAACAAAATTCGTATACCATTCCTTCACGGTACGCCTTCTCTAGATTGGTCTTTGCTTTATCAGTCCAGTTCATGTGGTCTATGTAATCGTAGAGTGACATGTGAGCGTATTCTTCTGGTTCCTTAACATAGGGTGCCGAATTTTCGCTTGAAAGATAATCAATACATATTTTTACAATAATTAGTCATACTGATTGTATATGTAAATTGGTTTCGGTTTTCGATTTAAAGTTTTATTTGACTCTTCTATACTTCTTCTTCATTGAAGGCGGTGAAAAAGTCCCTGACCCCCTCCAAAACAGGATGATCGTTAATCACTTGTTTCTGAAACATGATGACTCCACTCCATCAAATCTTTCACATGCCGGATAGTCATCGTGATTTAAAAATTAGAATGTTTTACTATGTCTCGCACATAAAATACTATCCAGGACAAGATCTGGACAGCGCCATCATTCAACTAATAATCTTTCTTTATACATAGGCTTGAAATGTTCAAAGCAAATGGTCCTTCAGAATTTAAAGACAACCTTCGCAAATCTGTTTTGAATTTGTCTTACCCATATGTTAAGGATACACCAACAGCTTCTGCCATGTAGTCAAATGTCAAACCAGTTTCACAAGTAAGTAGTTGGGTACTGGGATAGACGAATAAGAAAGCCAAACACATCTCTTGCTGGGTACCCAACCCACCCTGATAGTGTAGGATAAGAGAAGGAAAATTTGTTAGAGTTTGTATTATTTGTACAACCATATATTTTTTTTCACTTGCAATCTTACCCTTATCATTAAGGTGCCATACATCGTAAGGACATGTGTACAATCAACAACATACATATAATCTGATACCAATGTTGCTTTATTAGTGATAGTATTAACACGAAACTAACATATAATTTTCAGGAGATAAACAAAAACAGGAACCAGGACCTTGTAAGTTAGTACAGGGAAGTTAGTAGCTGGCAGTTAGTAAAATATTAATCTACTTACCCAAGTTGGTGATTGGCGGTTCATTGTTTCGTATTCGCATTCTATGATAAGGTCGTCTCCCTTGAATATGAGATGAGAGAAGAGTTTGACAGAAATATCAGATCAATGTTAACGTGTAATGATTTTCTCTCGTAACTTCTGAGTTATGTGATACTTTTGTTTTACTCATTCGTGAACAGAGTGTAACTAGTTATATCAAGAAAACATTAAACATAGAACTGTAACGCTTAGACACCTGGATCACAGTAGTCTTAGATCAGTGAACTATTCGATGGACTTCAGATATGGGTTATTTCTGTCGCCAATCGATATAGTCACTCACTCTTTAGCGATACTCCAGAGAAAGACACTTTCTATTTCATCCGTGCGCAAATACATCAAAGTTTTGGTGTGAACGAATTTGATACATAACATTACCAGTACTTACAGGTAGGATTATTACTTCCTCTTCCAAGCTACGTGATTCCTGGTAGTTAAAGTCATAGTGATTGTCTACCATCACGTTTGGTAACTCAACTCCATCACGTATGTGACGTACACGTATGGCACGCCCCGCCAAATGAGAGTGTAAACCGACACTAAAGATGTGAACTTCGGTAGTGTCGTTGGTATGTGGGTCTGTCAGTGCCTGCAGAGGAAATGAAATACACTTTTCAAGAAATGCATGAAGTTCAAAGTTTGTCTCGAGAATCGTTGAACGGAAAGCAAATAACATCATAGAACATATGTGTCGATATGCTGAGTGAAATGATAACTGGATTCGTCAGATTACTGTATCTGTATCAATACTAAGTATAACTATACCTAATTAATGTAATGGGCACGATGAATTCTTTGATGTTATTTTCTTCTCCCTCCAAATGTGAACGAAAGTAAACCAGCTCTACCCAAATGAAAAACAATGTAATGTAGTTTTTTCTCACCCTTTTTGTACAATGACTGGAGCAATAACTAGTTTGCGTGAAACTCCGGGTCTGAGGTGGAATAAGCTGCCTTTGACCAACAAGAGTTCCAAGCGCGAATATGACAGCATCATACTGACGTATGTCTGAGGTGTAATAAAACCGTATACCAGAACTATCGTAAATCGCTGAAATATATAAAATTATATAAAATTATATATAGACACACACACACACACACACACACACACACACACACACACACACACACACATATATATATATATATATATATATATATACATATATATATATAATATAAACGATATATTTATACATGTATAAATAAAATTATACATTTTATAGATAATTTTTAACTAAACTGTGTACATTGTAATGTTTTTTATTCGGTTTTATCGGATTTTGTTTTAATTATTTTCTTTACTTTTGGTGCTATTTGAGAGATTGTATTAATTGTTATTGCCGTTTTGTTGTTTAGTATCTAGTCACGTGACCTGACGAAGCGTCTGAAACTCGAATAAAGTAGTTTCATGTCACTGGTGTTCGGCCTTTGTTTTATTTTCATTAACACCCCCGTCTCCATAGATTTCACCTTTCCATTAACTGTTGTATTTGTAGACTAAATTTTATTGTATCTTGACTGATCATAGTAAAATGATTGTGAAATGCAAAAGTGAATATTACATGTGATGACAACGAGGATTATACTTACTGTCTTTGTAATCAGGGTTATCGTAATGCATTTCAAGCATGAAGAAAGTTGGGTCACCAGGCCCACCCACTGACATACCGGCTTTTTCAGGAAAATAGAATGGCTGGAATTGTGAAATACAGTATAATTAAATTATAACCAGGCGATAAAACAACCCAATCAAACTTATTTGATATTGTGCATGCATGTATTTCATTTGTGAGTTATGAATTATGAATCGATTAATCTAGAAACGACCAGTCAATGATCAATACGATATCAACTCAGAAGTTGCAGAACTGGTCAGTACATACCATGGGTCGGGTCGGGTCGGGTCGGGTCGGGTCGTAGATTTTGTACGTGTGCATGGTAGCTAAACAAGTCGTCTACAACTGAAGACACCCCCCAACACTGATGTGTTGGCAAGCTAGTCTATCTTGTAACAAGACCTCGGACCTGCGCTCGGAAGGTTGCCGATGATAATGTACCACTGGTGAGCAACTCAGGGCCGTCAACAGCGCCAATGGCGTGACCTATGATCACTTTGAAATCTAAACTATCAGAATTGCCAAGGGGTCTTGCAGCTAGACTAGGAATCTCCATAAGTGATGTATTTGTTGGTAAATGTCCAGGAACGAGAAATATCTCGGGTGGTGGCACTAGCCGTTCCTCACTGGAACGGCTACTGCCACAGTAGTAGCCATTCCAGTACTAGTGAGGACTTACTTTGCCCCCTACAGCCCATGCCATGACAGTAGTAGTGCAGGTATGCCAGTCTTCTGGCATATTTGGGGTGAAACATTCACTGGTATAGTTATGGTATAGGCTCTCATTTACATAATCAAAACACTGCAATACTAGGATGTGATGAACGACAGCTTCGTTACCAGGTTGTATGACTGGTTCATACTGTGTAAAAACCAAAATGGTGGCACAAAATATAGTTGAGTACATTTGGAGAAGAGCGAAAAAAATTTGTCAATAAGTTCATACAGTAAAGGAGTTGCAAAAGCGCTTGAAAGTTGATGTCAATTATTCATTGATGCTACCTGACGTCCTGTTCAGTTGTCACATAGGGGTTATGAAAATAATTCATTATTGCTATTATTGATATGCTGGTTCTCTTATAATATTACTGGCTACTAATTTCTTTTCGACTCTCTCTTGTGTATGTGAGCTGAGGACATTTAAAAAGACAAAAACAGAATGTAGTCAATGGAACATCGATCTTGGCAGCATATTTGACATGGTTATCACTAAGAGCTGTAGAAAGTGAATCATGTTGCATATCACTTACCTTTACAAGGTGGTATTTTCTATCAAATTTCGGAAGCGCAAAACCGTGACATAGGTAGGTTGTGTCTTGGTGGTGGGGGACCTTAACCTGTAGATTAATAACAATTGCTGGGGAAGTTGCATACATGTATGTGTTGTGTTTTCGTCATGCAATATACACGTCATATTTGATATTGCCTATTTCGATACACGGTTTTTGTGTTGTAGACAGTCATTGTATGATTTTACACGGACATCATACTGACATGTGACTCAGTTCATATTTTCGAACACGTCCCTTCTCTGGACATTAAAGACAGTGACATGGTATGTGGATTACTAAGCGTCAAATATACTTACGTTATCGTTCAACATCTCAAAGGTGTAGACATCATCTCCTAAGGTGTTTGTTTGGGTCTTGTGAAGGAGGAACACACTGCGGGAACCTCTCATCTCACGTCCGTGCCATGGTAAAGGTTTGTCGTCTTCAGGATCTTCGGGATGGTAGGCCCAAATCAACCGCATGGTATCACCCCAGTAGGTATTTACAACACTTTTATTATCAAATTACGAATCAAAATTAAAGACTGCCGACACTCATTGATAAATTGTAGGTAACAGAAATCTGTATACCCTGATGCTAATTTCATCATGTTGATAAATGGGAATAAACCTAGCCCCATCTAACCATTCCAAGTGGAAGGAATCGTGTCTGAATGATTATTTCTTTTAGGACTTGCACTGCAAATATTATTGTGCTAAAAGAGCTGCAAAATGGAGTTCTTTATAAGGAAGCAACATCCTCTTATCGATCAGCCAGTCCTGTGCATTGTCACAATGTAGAGCGTTAACACCTAACGCTTTCATCCAATCATGAGCATCGTATTAAACATTATAAGGAGTGAACACCTACCGTTATCATCCAATCATGAGCATCGTATAGTATAAGGAGTGAACACCTACCGTTATCATCCAATCCTGAGCATCGTCACAAGTGTCTAGTTTTCTTTCAAACTTCAGAATAGTGTGACCATCTTTTTCAGCTCCATGCAGTAACTTGTAGTCTTGTCTGTCATCAACACGAGGCTCCCCATAATGCAACGCATGTCGATCCTGTCAATAAGCATGGAAAGTCGCAATGAGGGAAGTACGAGCTGTGTATGGTTAGAACGAATGAAAGCGTAATATTCTCTTTATTGCGACATTACGGTTGTAGCTCTAATGTCACAATAAAGAGAATGTTTGACTTCCTTTGGTGTTTCCGAATTCGAAATGTGTAATGATGACGACTTTCACTGAACTTTCACAGTTTCCCATGAGATGAAAATGATTCCCAATTCCAATGTTTGCATCAACTCTATATTGTCATAGTACAAAATATTTGTAAATCGTCTCGGTCAGAAGTTGACCTCAAACACTCTTAAGACAAGTTGCCATCGTGTAATTTTAGTATGGAGGCCGTGTTGTTCATCGCCCTCTCTGAGAGGTTATGTTGTTCCAATCCCAGATTGCCTGGGGTGTTCATAGGAATCTGGCTTACCGAGATTATAGACCTACGAGTAATCAATCAATCTTTATTGCATAACAACATGCATAGTAAAGCATACAAAAATAACATATACATCAATTGTCTAAATATAACCCTTTAGCATACTTCTTTGCCGTGAAACACAAAAAGAAGGATGTTATTTTTTCTTACTCTGACTAAATGTTCAGAAAAGTGGTATTTTACAGGTCGTGGTGATTTGAAAACATATCACATGACTTGTCTTGGTGACCTCACCACTAGGGTCGTGAGTCTTGACGATAGTTAGCAACACAGGTCACATGATTTACAACAATGGAGACGTCTGTACATGTGAGCAAGAATAAATTACCACCCCAAGCAAAATCCTATTACTCACCCGGGCATTTCTTTTCTTCATAATACAACGAGAAAACATTAAACCTGCAAAAGTACGTTACCTTTATTTTAGAGCTCAACTGACTTTTTCAATTCGATAAATAATTAGACTATAGTGTGCGCTAATCGATAATCGATAATCGATAATTGTAATCTAGGTTTCTGATACAACCACCATGATAGTTTATAAAATATTCGTGACAACTTTCTTACACGTTATTAACTGCACATCTACACTATTATAACTTTTCCATTCATGTGAACGCAATCATTGAATTAATCAACTTCAACGACTTTTAACAACGTAAATTAAACTACTTCATACAGGCTGGCGTTTTTTTTTACTAGTAAACAAGAATGTAAAAGACTTGTGAGCCATTGTCATGCAGATGAAAGATATTGTTGATTGAGATGGTTCAATACATAAAAAATCTATGGATTTGATATTTAGATCTCGTAGTAGTGAAATCCATTCATTGCATTGTAATGATCACACAAAAAATGGACGTCGTTTTCCATTTTATTTATAGAACGAAAATAATATTTGATGAGGTACATATGAAAATTTGCGTGCTGGACAACATTTCAACGCTTCGAGTGTTCAGAAAAAACGGACGATGTATTCAGTGCACGGGACAACAATGAATACGGAAAAGTCTGGTATATTTTACGTACTTAGTAAACAAAACTTCTGCTGACTCACCATTCTTTGTCATGAGAGGTAAATTTAAAACCAAGTCAAACTTGGAGGTTTGTGTAGCTAACATTACACCTCCAAGTTTGGTTTTAAATCTAAGGTCATTACGGTTTACCACTAGTTTATGTATTTAACAATACACCTTCAAGTTTTGGTTTGGTTTTAAATCTAAGGTTACCTTGGTTTACCACTAGTTTATGTAGCTAACAACACACCTCCAAGTTTGGTTTTAAATCTAATGTCACCGTGGTTTACCACTAGTTTATGTAGCTAACAATACACCTTCCAGTTTTGGTTTGGTTTTAAATCTAAGGTTACCTTGGTTTACCACTAAGTTTAGATAGCTAACAATACACCTTTAAGTTTGGTTTTAAATCTAACAATACACCTTCAAGTTTGGTTTGGTTTTAAATCTAAGGTCACCTTGGTTTACCACTAGTTTATGTAGCTAACAATACACCTTCAAGTTTGGTTTGGTTTTAAATCTAAGGTTACCTTGGTTTACCACTAGTTTATGTAGCTAACAATACACCTTCAAGTTTGGTTTTAAATCTAAGGTTACCTTGGTTTACCACTAGTTTATGTAGCTAACAATACACCTTCAAGTTTGGTTTTAAATCTAAGGTTACCTTGGTTTACCACTAGTTTATGTAGCTAACAATACACCTTCAAGTTTGGTTTTAAATCTAAGGTTACCTTGGTTTACCACTAGTTTGTGTAGCTAACAACACACCTCCAAGTTTGGTTTTAAATCTAAGGTCACCGTGGTTTACCACTAGTTTATGTAGCTAACAATACACCTTCAATTGGTTTGGTTTTAAATCTAAGGTCACCGTGGTTTACCACTAGTTTATGTAGCTAACAACACACCTTCAAGTTTGGTTTGGTTTTAAATCTTAGGTCACCTTGGTTTACCACTAGTTTATGTAGCTAACAATACACCTTCAATTGGTTTGGTTTTAAATCTAAGGTCACCTTGGTTTACCACTAGTTTATGTAGCTAACAATACACCTTCCAGTTTTGGTTTGGTTTTAAATCTAAGGTCACCTTGGTTTACCACTAGTTTATGTAGCTAACAATGCACCTCCAAGTTTGGTTTGGTTTTAAATCTAAGGTCACCACGGTGTACCACTAGTTTATGTAGCTAACATTAAACCACAATTATGACATCGTAGTATTATTGTTTGGAGTGTTTATTTTCAAGAATCGCCAAGAAAGAGGCGATTCTGGCATAACCAAATTCTGGTTGTGCAAGAACTACCAGGCGGTTCTTACAACACAGTATGTGCGATATGGAACAAATGTTGACTTTAGATTTAAAACCTAACCAAACCTGAACGTTCATCGTTAGCTTCATAAACTAGCGGCAAACCGCCTTAGATAAAAAACCACACATTCACACATTTGTGCATACTCCTTCCTATTAAGTTTTCTTACCGTAAAACGGGTCGTCTTTCCGTCACTTTTCACCCATCCAATAACGATATCCGACCCTGGCATACCACCATTGGGTGAAAATCCAAACCCAACATAACCGGTGGTCTGTACATGTACTTCAAAGACGATCTTCTTCGAGTCAAATTTCCAAAATAGTTTAAACTTGCCAAATTCGTCAAGGAACGCCTCATGCAAAAAGTCGTCCTCGGTTGGAGCGATTGGTGCTGTTTGGCTAGACGCTACCAATATCGCTAGAACGATTGGAAAGGCGGTGACCGTCGTTCGGTATGCCATGATACTTTATTCGTATACAAATAACTTATGGTGCAAGACTTTAAAGGAGCGTCACAAGACTGTATGAAGATGCAAATAGGTTAGTCATTCAACCCGGTTATTGGTGAACCGTGTATTGTACATACATATTGTACTCAGTCTAGTGTAGGGTGTGAAACCAATGCCTCCTCTTTGTACTGCCATTTAATACACACACCCGGCGGTGTCGACAATGTGTGTTTTTATTATACAGTAGATTTGTACCTTTCGTCAGGGGTTATAATTAAGATATGAAATCTCTCTCTCTCTCTCTCTCTCTCTCTCTCTCTCTCTCTCTCTCTCTCTCTCTCTCAGTTAGTGAGTGAGTGAGTGAGTGAGTGAGTGAGTGAGTGAGTGAGTGAGTGTGTGTGTGTGTGTGTGTGTGGAAGTATGAGACGCCAACGGTAAAATAATTGATTTACATGTGCTGTAGTATAGTAAGTGACACATGTATGAGAGAGTAATTTACATACACACACGTAATGGCAATGACGCACGTTTTCATATGTACGTAAATTTACCTTTATATGTACATCAGTTTCATTCGTGTATCATTTGCCTAATGTGTGTGGGACACTTGTGTGTCATTTGCCTTATGCGTGCGCGCGTGCGTGTGTGTCCAGTTTCTCTGTACTATCACTGACTGAAATACACTGTCACTATGTAACCGGTACCAATAAAAGAAGCTATAACTCGTCTATTACGGTTTTCTTATTTTCAAACACAGTTAGATAATAATGCTTAAAAACAATAGAGCAATATATGTTTGGTATGTCTCTTCCGAAATTCATATACTAGTCAGTATATAGACAAATATTATGACATCTTAAACTTTAATTACAATAATGTCTTTTTGTAGATGAATTAGAAAATTCTGAAATGTTGTACTTCTATAAATGTTCATGTATAATGTAGTGGTTGTGTTTTCTTTCATTTCAAGAATCACATTCCTAATGCCATACATTGTTTTATTCGTCTAAACATATCTACTTATCTACTCTGGGGTTTTCACATGTCGAAGAATCGCTGAATTATGATACATACTAAAAATAAACCTTAAGTCAAAAATCGAACAGAAATGCTTGTATTGGCAGTTTATTACTTTGAGCAACGAACTTAACATCTCTCCCCAATTTCCTTATATTTGGATAGCGATATAGCGTAAACCCGAAAATTAGTAGGTGTCTTTGTTAATATTATATATACGTATTTAGTTATCTACGTGTCAGTTCGACCTCTGACACTCTAAAAAATAGTGTTTCCGATAACTCGACCGGTGCTAGTTTAAGCCCCCGACCCTAAACATTTTTTAGCAAGCAACAGGTAAAATGGTAACAATGTACTTCTATATGCGTGTACACCTTCACGTTTTTGCCTGATCTTACGTCACTTAAAAAAATCATATTCCAGAGAGAAACCAGTTCTTTTTAGACTATAACAGTACAGCCTGTATAACGTGTTTGTCTACTTAACTTATAATTGTCTTCATTTACTTCTTTCAGATCTCATCAAACTCTTCCGGAAGCATTGTGACTGACGAGTATCTTACCTTGGGGTCGAAGTAATTTAAAAAAAATCTAAAGTGAAACAAAATAACCTACCCTATTTTCTAAAGTCATAATGTTATCGTAAACACAATCACTTCTTTTTTATTTTGCCCTATATTTAAAACATTTCCAACAAGATTATTATAAAAAGTTTAACATAGCATGATTAATATTCAGATTTTAGCCATTTAGCGTGTTTAATATTCTCGCTTTGGTCCATTTTCACTTTTCCAAAAGATTGTAACAGTCACTGAAGTTATTCACCCCGGGTCATCACAAAGGTGCAAATCATGATCACGTTGACGAACATCGATGCATATTGTTGATTGAGGGCGCTGCTTCCATTTGTTCTGTCGTCATCTTTGTCTTTATCCTTATCATCGTTCAGATCGCACTGACGATTGTAATCAGGTAATGGCTCGGTTACAGTCGGCGGGAAATAAAACTCCACAGCTTCTCGTTCATCCTAGAAAAATGATATTTGAAAGCCATGTGTCTAAGATATGAACTCCAACTACAATGCTATCTAATAAATCTTGCACTAAACGTGAGACAATAAAATTCTGCTGTGGGCTCACCTCTAATTCAGGGGCGTGGAGTATATATATTCTGATTTTATCAACCACGAGTCCATCTGCTAGTAAGTATATTTTACTATTATTTCATTGGAACTTTATTTTGGTATTTTAATATAAAAAGCTGCAACTAGTTTTCAAGTGAAGAATTCATTTATATAACTATGCATATCAACTTATAGCTACCTTGGATTTGAGTACCAAAGTCTAACTATCGATAATATACCATGAATTCGTTAGGTTTGAAAAAAATACATTATTTTGAGTATTATAAATTACGTGTGTATCGTCATTTGCCTTAGGGCTTATTGTTATGCGATTGTCATTTGCCTTGGAGTTATTGCGATGTCGCATACGTTACTGGGGGATAGTTACTTCTATACCAGCATCACTGTGTCTAACATGTGTTGCCGTTACAAGGGGACAGACTGCTAATAAAGGAAACCATTGAAAATAAAAACTTACGCCTTCTTCCACTACGTTATTAGCCGAACAATATTCGTATACCATTCCTTCACGGTACGCCTTCTCTAGTTTGGTCTTTGCTTCATCAGTCCAGTTCATGTGGTCTATGTAATCGTACAGTGACATGTTGGCGTATTCTTCTGGTTCCTTAACATAGGGTACCCAATTTTCGCTTGAAAGATAATCAATACATATTTTACAATAATTAGTCATACTGATTGTATATGTAAATTGGTTTCGGTTTTTAATACAATGTTTTATTTGACTCTTCTATACTTCGTCTGCAGTGAAGGCGGTGAAAAAGTTTCTGACCCCCTCCAAAACAGGATGATCGTTAATCACTTATTTCTGAAACATGATGACTCCACCCCATCAGATAGTTCACATGCCGGGTGGTAATCATTGTGATTAGAATGGTTTACCATGTCTCGCACATGAAACACTATACAGGACAAGACAACGCCATCATTCAATTATAAATCTTTATACATAGGCTTGAAATGTTCAGAGCAAATGG
>NC_135553.1:17580000-17582500 GCF_964340395.1 Glandiceps talaboti
AGGTGAACGAAATAGTGTCTAAATAATGACTTGCACTGGAAATAATAGTATGCTAAAAGAGTTGCAAAAATGGAGTTTATTGTGAGGAAGCAACATCCCGTTATCGATCGGCCAATCCTGTGCATTTGTCACAATGTAGAGGGTTAAGACCTACCGCTATCATCCAATCCTGAGCATTGTAACCTAATTGTAAAAGGAATCAACACCTACCGTTATCATCCAATCCTGAGCATCGTCACAAGTGTCTAGTTTTCTTTCAAACTTCAGAATAGTATGATCATCTATTTCAGCTCCATACAGTAACTTGTAGTCTTGTTTGTCGTCAACACGAGGCTCCCCATAATGCGACGCATGTCGATCCTGTCAATAAGCATGGAAAGTGGCAATGAGGGACCGTTTGTGTATGGTTAAGAAGACAGAAAATGAAATATTCTCTTTGAACGTAATATTACGACATTAGGGTTATACTGTCGCAATAAAGAAACTGTAAGGCTTTCTTTGCTGTTTCAAAAACGTGTTTTGCAATTGTTTCCCGAGATGTCTGCATGGAGAAGCTTCGAAAACACACACATATAGACACACGCACACACACACACACACACACACACACACACTTTTAACGTAAGATGGCCAATTTCACTGGACTCTGATAGTTTCCCGTGGGATGGAAATGATTCCCAATTTCAATGTTTGCATCGACTCTGTATATATATCATGGTTATCATAGGACAAAATATTTGTAAATCGTCTCGTTCAGAAGTTGAACTCGAACACTCTCGGGGAAAGTTGTCATCGTGTGATTTGCTACTGAGATAAGGTTGTTGATCGGCGTTCTATGAGAAGCCATCTTGTTCTAATCCTTGGCCCCCTAGGGGATTCTCTTGGTGATGGCGGAATTCAGAGGCGATTGTGTAACAGATCTCAGCTTTTAGTTATCAATCATTCTTTATTTAATACACAACAGCATACTTTAGTAAACAAACAAGGTAAACATACAAAAATAACATTCAAAAATTGTATAAATACAATCATTTAGACTTACAATCATTTAGAAAGTTTATCATTTTAGGTCAAAATATGCAAAACAATTATGGAGATTTCATTTGTTTAATGACTAAGAAGAAAAAGGCACATTTCTGTCATTAGAATAATGGGAACAAAGAATTTGGTGATGGATGAAATTCATCTTGTATGAATAATAAGCGAAATCTCAAGCGACGTTTAACTCTGGCGTGGATTGCGAAACACGGTGTCTGTACGGTGAAATCTCAAACCCCAAATGTTGGCAAACAAACATATAATTTGGTTGATCTATTAGAAAATGTTATTTCCATGAACTAAATATACAGAAAAGTATTATTTTAGGCTGGGGTCAGAATTTACAGCAGGAGGTGGCTGGGGAGAAATTGGGGGAGGGGGGCATGAAAAAAATTGAGCGTTCAAGGGGGCATTACAATTCTGATGGTCTGAAATGGGTTGGGGGGCGAAATATTTTGGTGACAGCCACGTGAATGTATTTGTGTGTAGTAAGCCTTCCCCTGTATGTCTGTCTGTCTGTCTGTCTGTCTGTCTGCCTGTCTGTCTGTCTGTCTGTCTGTCCGTCTGTCCCTCTGTCTGTCTTTCTCTGTGGAGACTTTTTTGAACATTCAAACCCCAGGAGCAGTCGTTTACGTATACCTTGTACTTTGCAAAATTGTACACTTCATTTACATACCATATATTTAATTATGATGCAGTCAATTGCCGAGTGAATGTGTGTGTCTGCAAAAATATCTCTATACGTTAAAGTGTAGGTAATATAGCCATACAGTTGTATACTAACGTACTGACTCGAGTAAAATTGGGGCATTGAAGACAATTTTCAAGTACTCTTTGGCTTTCGATAATGTGTATGGTTTGAAATTTAATTTTTTTATGCCATTAAATGGCCTCCTACATTGTCCTTATTTTTTTTATAAAAGCACTCACTGTGAGGGGGATGCTGTTTCTGTCCAGAATTAAGATTGAAAGAGAAATTCTGCTAGCTAAGTATCTTCAAATATACTAGTAGGTTACAGCCCAATATGAGACCTTTTTCGCAAAACTCGCATATTTTTGTAAAGAAATTATCTTTCATTGTTATGTATGGACGCTGAAGTTGATTTCTACTGTTAGTTTAATGTAGTGTACCATACTTTACATCTCTGAAGTGAGGCGGGGGGGGGGGGTACTGTATAATTACACATTAAAATCTATGTGGCCGGGAAAGGGGGATGCTTGGGTTCATTTCGGCGGGGCTATGGCATTTTTTGAGAGCGTGAAGGGGGGGGGGAAGGGGGCTGCGAAAATGTTTTGACCAAAATAATTTCTCCCCCAGGCCTTCCCCCTGCCGTAAATTCTGACCCATGGTGTATTGAAAACGTATCACATGACCTGTATAGTTGACGTCACCACTAGGGTTATGAGTCTTGAGGATAGTTAGCGACACAAGTCACATAATTCATAACAATGGAGACATCTG
>NC_135553.1:17587500-17625000 GCF_964340395.1 Glandiceps talaboti
ACTGGCGGTAGTTTTGACTACGAACTCAATGAAAACGAGCAAATTTGGCTTTCAGAGTATCAGAGTATCAGGGTAACCAAGACTAGATTATTTGTAGTTGTCGTAAAACTTAGTCTGGGATGAGTGCAAGGATAGTCTTTCTCAGTGCAAGGTTCTGGGTAACCTAAACTAGATTATTTGTAGTGGTGGTAAACCTTATCTGGGAAGAGTGCAAAGATAGTCTTTATGTAAGGATCTGGGTAGCCAAGACTATATTATTTGTAGTTTTGGTAATACCTAATCTGACGTGATTAGAAGGATAGCCCTCCTGTAAGGGTCTGGGTAACCAAGACTAGATTATTTGTACTTGTGGTAATACCTAATCTGAGGTGATTGGAAGGATAGCCATTCTGTAAGGGTCTGGGTAACCAAGACTAGATCATTTTTAGTTGTGGTAATATCTAATCTGGGATGAGTACAATGACAGTCTTTCCCAGTGCAAGGATCTGGGTAACCAAGGCTAGATTATTTGTAGTTGTGTTAATACAAAACCTGAGGTAATTGGAAGAATAGCCATCCTGTAAGGCTCAGAGTAACCACGACTAGATTATTTGTAGTTGAGGTGATACCTCATATATGGTGATGGGAACGACTTAATGTCCTTATTTGGTAATGGGTGTAGTCTGAAAGGTCCAGTCATTGACCCGCTTACGCAAACTATATACTCGCTACACACATTTGATAAGCGAAAACGACTAGGTCTTTCAGGCCAGTAATGGGATTGTTTAAGTGGTTATTAAAATGAAATGTTTGTTTTAATTCTCCATTTTAGGATTATAAAAAAAATAATAATACATTTTCTCAAATTGACTGTTAAAAATGCATATTTTATTTATCTTAAAAAATGTATCATATGCATAATTCGATCTTAATTCGATCTTCTTAGTAAGTTTAACTTGTATCCAAATGTTACCACTGATTTCTCAGTACGTTTACAGAGTACAGATATTCATGATACCACTGATTTTACAGCATATTTGCTCCGTGTATAAATGTTCAAGTTATCAATGACATCTCAATGCATTTATCCCGTATCCAAATGTTCAAGTTACCTTACCACTGATTTCTGAGTTCATTTACACTGTGCCCAACTGTTCAAGTTACCAATGATTTCTGAATACATTTACACAGTTTACAAATGTTCAAGTTACCACTGATTTCTGAGTACATAATACACAGTTTACAAATGTTCAGGTTAATACTGATTTAACTCTTCCTGTCTTTGTAGGCATTATCATAACTGACATTATTGTGCAATTTGCATTGATTGTGTTATAATTGATGCTATAGTGAATCTGGAAAACGTACACTTTAATACTTTTGATGTAAAATAACTGGCTACAATTATCCTTACTGTTATCACTTATCTTAATAATTTACAATTCATGATTTGCTTTAAAAACAAACGTTTTATAAAACTCTTTCATATCTACAATACTGAGCGTCAACCCCTCAGTCTGTAAATTGTGTGTGTGTGTGTGTGTCTGTCTGTCTGTCTGTCTGTCTGTCTGTCTGTCTGTCTGTATGTATGCATGCGATCACGCACGCACGCATATACGTATGTATGTATGTATGTATGTATGTATGTATGTATGTATGTATGTATGTATGTATGTATGTATGTATGTATGTATGGTACGACCCCTTTAAATATTGGATGGTGGCATTGCATATATATGGCCTTCGTGGTCACAGTTATGTATCAATACATCTATTTCTTAATCCCTTTTCTCTGCATGAACAGTTGAATGATTTGTAGAATTAGATGAGTTGGCTGTTACAGTTCGTTTGGAGGTGTCTCTCCGCTTTAAATATGCCACCCTGTAGAAATTGGCAAATAGAAGAAACATGGAGATCATGTAGAAGAAGAGTAGCCACAGTGGGAATGCATGATAGCCACACCGACTGTACAATGCAAGGGAAGTCTGACAGGCCACGATGATAAACTGGACCTGAAATACAAACAAACCAAAACATTTTCGATTCAGATTTTAGACATGTAAGGCCATATGGATGAGGATTGGGTATTTATTTTGGATATTTGATTTATAAAACAATTTTATCATGGCTTCCTACTTGAAAAATCAATGTGAAACAAGATATGTCAAGTCCTTGTTTGTAACTCAATACATTGTCGAAGATTAATAAATGTATAAAATGTTTGTTATTGTACGTACAATAACAACCATTTTATGGTCTATATATGTTGTTTTACATTGATTTTCCATGATAAACTTGTTTTATAAATTAAACATCCAAAATAAATACCCAATACTCATTCATATGGCCACTTTAAAGGTAAATTACAGATAGGATGTTTATATAATAGCACAGCAATACTATTTGTATCTTGAATGAACTCTCCATCACTGTTTTTTAACTAAAGATAAACATCCTGGAACTTATAAAAAGCAAAATGGAAAGGTTGGGTTTTGACTTCAACAATTGCATTTAATATGTAATTCTTTTCTGTTCCTAATTTCATGCCAATATATAACTAACTAGAGAAGAGATGTAGAATGTAGGTGTGATAACGACTTATATGTTGTTTTAATTTTGTATCAGATGTAGCTAATAGCCATTTTGAAATTCAGTCAAAACGGAGCTTGATCAGCAAAGGACTGTAGGCTTATTTGTAATTGCTATCGTACGGGGTTTGTGAATGATACCACATTTCCTGTAATGCACCATTCAATGTGTCCGATTTGCAGATACCCTAATCTAATAGCTACTCGATACCGTTGATGATTGGTGGAAACAATGTCACGTGACAAGGTACACACCAATAGGATAGACCTATCCATGCTTACCATCTGCATTTTCGTCAAATATTTCTTCCACCAGAGGTACGGTTGCATATGAGGACCAATTGCGGACAAGCTGTAATAACTATACATAATTGTATGCACCAAACAGTTTGCCATAGCAGAAAAAAATGCTGTAGAAATACAAAGGGAAATAATAAGCTATCGTATTTTTCTTTCTGACGAAAGTTTATAGCAGTGATGATGCCGTTTACCAATGATGAATTTTAACAATAGTTTAGGCCTTTTGCGATCGAATCATTCAGTGACCGAACATTATTATTTCTCAGAGTTTTGTCTTATGAGTTTTACAACTAGTTCTACCATGACAAGGCATGTGTAAGTTTTGCCGAGATTTAGAATACCGCTCTAAATTAAGGCTCGTATTAAAGTGTTCATGTATAGATTAGTAACTGAATTTAATGGATCAGCAGAAGGTATCATATGAGTTGTGGTTTAACGTCATAAATAAGAATCATCATAAAATACTGTGATTAGCCACCCTTTCTTCAATCACTGGGCCATTCTTTGACTTGCAATGATGACATGAACATTTCTACGATCTCGTAATCATTTCATTGGCTATTGTTACCTGTTCCACCTGCAATCCATTTCGTCACCAACCACCACAATAAAGGCATGGTAGAGTGATGGTATACATGTAGAACTGAAATCTGCTCGTTTTTCTTCCGTGCTATGAAAATAAACTAACAGTGGACAATTGTATTACATTTATGCATATATTCAAAGCGAATGGAGTATAAAACATTGAATACTTTACAGTGTTCGACGGTTCTGTTAATTTGTATCCCTGAAATAGGTTTGTAGTTAACTTATTACAGTATAAGAAAATGAATTTTACGAAAACATACGCTTATCAAATTTAAACTTGACATGTCTGAATTTATGATTTTCAAAAAAATAATTTTATCGAACAGTCGTAGATTTTATCATCGTTCAACACTGTTAATAACTGCTAAATATATAGTCTTTGAGTTTTCTATACATGTATTTTATTGCCATGCAGTGTTCTGATACGATTAACTGACAATTCTGGTTAATTTGCTTTGCGTTGTCATTTTATTGACAGGCTGTACACATAAATTGTGTTTTTGTCTTGATCGACACAAGAAACAAGGGCAACGCTGACAAAATATGACTTACTGTGTCAAGAAATTCGATGTATTTGGATATATAAAACCACCAACATGCTCCCGCTAGCTGTAAAATTAAAACAAGAAGTATAATAACTCTTCAAGATATTGCGTAATACATGATATGCTGACTCCACAAATTGGCAGAGCCAAACAGAAAAAATCCCAAAATGGATAGTGTTATGAGTACTGTACAGTGTTCGTTGTGTATCTTGCAATAAATTGTTTCTAATGATTTTAAAAATCCCAGAGTTGGTATTTTTTGTTATATGATGGAAACTATTGCGTTGTTACAATAAATTTCGGTCAGACCATGTTTTGTGATGTAAACAAATATATCAGTCTCTAGGGAAATAGATATAGCTGTGGATACATATGATACACATTATCTTTACTTACACGAAGTGCTAGCGGGTTGTCACTGTAATCTACTGATTGGCACACCCAGCTGAAATCTTTCCTAGGCCAAGATGATATCACAAACTGTAATTTGAATTTGAAAAAACAAAACAAATACGACGATAAACTAAATGAACAATAATAATCAATATACATTTTAGTAATGTTTAGCTATAATGATGATGATAATGATGAGAGAGAGAGAGAGTCAGAAAAGCATACATACATACGTACGTACGTACAGACAGACATATCTAATTATTTACTCTTTTGTAGGTATCATTAGTAATCAATCAGTCAGTCAGTGAGTTAGTTGAGTTAGTTAAAACACATAGACACGTACTTTTGAAGATGAACATGACGACGCAATGTAATTCACACAGGCAACATAAATTGATTGCTATTCATAATAATTCTACGCCTGTCGTCATATCAGTCTTTTAAAACAATGAGTACAAATAATTGTCTATAAACTACCCTGCAAGTGTATTAATCATACATAATAGCGAGTGATAAATCCTTCCACGGAGGATAGTCACAAACTTCTTTCGTAAGAGATGATACTTCAATAAGCAGTACGTTGGTGACGTCACTCATCGTGCGTAAAAAGGTATAATTGCAGCTGATGTTATCACATCAAATTTTAATTGCTTACAAAATGATAATTAATTGAAATGCAATGACATTTCAATTGGACGGTGAGGGATTTGTACTGTGGTGATTCTTGGGAAATGATTAATTCCCGCGACGATTAATCCATTAATTTCGAGGGTTTTGTTGCACTATTTGAAACTATCGGTATTGATAGCATTTGACAATTCAAGTATGAATATACGATAACACATTACGTAAATTTAGACCCTTGTGTACGTTCCAATGTATTGAAGGCTTTTGGTTATGTCAGTATTATAAATAAAAATCGCGTTTTTATTTTATAAAATACTAAACATGTAGAGTCATGTCATTTTTATCTAAAATGTGATGCCCTCATCACTAAACTCTCTTATTCTCAGCAAAAATGATAGCACTACCTATTGAAACGAGATGGCGTAAATTTATGGAAGCACGTCTAAATTGTTGTTGTTGTTGTTGTTGTTGTTGTTGTTGTTGTGTTTTATTTATTAATTATTGTCTTGACACCCATGTCAGCTATTGCAATAATAAGATTTTCTCCAACTGGATGTTTGGTGACATGTATAAAACAGTGTCATGTCTGAACCCAAACACGGTAATTACAAATCCATGACATATGCTTCAATTACCCGGGAGGGACAACGGAGAAAAAGTACAGCCGATACGTACATGGTACCTATAGCAAGGGTCGACTAAAGGAAACAGATATAGAGACAATAATTATATATTATTCCCTCACATTAATCTTTATTCAGCCAAGGAAAACCCGAGTGACCTAAGGGGTCCTTGTCACTACGAGTCGCTAGACGAGTTTTGACAAAGCCCTATGTCGCGATTTTCCTGCTGAATTGAAGAAAAATATTGGGGAATAATATACTATACCTTCTCTAGCATAATGTATGAAAAGAGGGGGAAAATAATGGTGATTTGGAACGTTGTGATTCATACTTTCGAGCACCGCAAAACCAGTGACGTACACACGGGTTGTTGTGACGTAGAACGACTAGGGTATATAATCCACATTTTCTGTTCAAAGACAATAACTTCACTACACAGACGAAGACTCGCAGTTACATTTATCTTAACGACAAAGGAAAACAATCTGGTGAAAACGTCATGCGTCACAGGGGAGAAGAGAGAGAGAGATAAAATCGTGAAGGAACAACGCAAATACTTGTGTTTGACTACCTCTTTGAACATGAAGGCCGACAGGCACACTAAGAAAGCATTGTAAACGACCATTGTATATCGCATACTTAGTGGTTTTCTATTCTCCATCAATCTAGGACCTTGCCACACGACGAGAAGATACAGTGACGTCATCATAAAGGGATGGTAAAGCGATTTTACTAGAGGCCATTCATTTGTACGGTCATCTGCAGAGGAAAAGAAGAAATATATTTACATTGTAAGAACACGGTTGCAACAGCGATGGCAAAGCTGTCTACTTTTACTATGATTCAGTCGTTTATGTACTGAACTAAAACAGTTAGCCCCCCCCCTCCTGAATTTGAATATATAGTGCATGTGTTACATACATAATGATCTGATAGCTAACTGACTTGCAGAAATACTGAAATGTCCAGTTGACCTGAGACAACTGTAACAGTGCAATATAGAATATGTCCCGAGACAGCTTGTTACAGTACAATAGGAAGGGCGAAGCCGGGGGGGGGGGGGGGCGAAGGTTAACCATATGTCCTGAGACCGCTTGATATAGTACAATAGAAAGGGAGTGATCTCCAGTAATATAATAATAATTAATTCTTTGTAATTAACTCTATACAATTTCAAGAGCTGACGAATCGAAGGGGACAAAAGAAGGTGCATGTATGTAAAACATATGTATGACTGTGTAAACGGGGTGGTAAAACTGGTGGTTGTTCCAACGGTGAATTTTTGAACGAGAGCTTGTCCGTAATGAATTTGATACTCACTGCAACACAAGGTAACCCTACCATACTATATCCACAAGCAACATAGAAGGCATTTCGAAGTACGTGTGTTAAGCCAGTCATAATTTTCGCATTCGAAATTTAATAATTTGTGTTCTTCGTAGTCGTTTTGTCACATCAATGCCCTCCATCGTCCATGGCACATGTATGTGCATGTGCAGTTAACGAAAGCTGTGCTTGCAAAAAGCTCTTCTTACTACTAGTATATGCAATATTTCAATGGGTGGGCACTTTTTTTCTCGATCGATAGAGGACCGGGAGCGGAGGGGAGCAATCAAGGAAGAATTGTGGCAGAGAAGTCCTGAATTTCATACAGTAGGAGTAATGGGGAAAACATGGAATTGTGGAGGAGGGGCATACACTGTGTTCGTCAAAAATGAATTGCTAGTATTGTAGATAGCACAAACCTTTTCCTGGTGGGGAATGATGAAATCATTCCCAATATCACAGACAAGTATGAGATGGCAGTGGGCTGGCGGGCAAGTTGAAACCCAGTGGGAGGGAGGGAGGGTGGGGGCGATATCCGTCACCATCAGTGGAAAGACACATTAGAACAGCTAATCACCCCTCCCGTAATACTGGGTGGGGTGGGGTGGGGGGTGCGATTCTATTAAAAACATCATTTTTTGTTCTGAAATAACATATAATCAATGAAAACCACAAATCTGCCTGTTAGCTGCCGCCTGTCTGTACGTGGAATCAGCTACTACATGAAATACCACACAACAGTGTACATGAAACGTAACACTTTTGTACTATACACGTATTATGTTAGCTTCATGAGCGCTTGTCGGGCTGTTATTGAGATATGAAAAGTAATGAACAATCTGTAAATGATAATTTCCTTAACTGAATTAATATGTCTTTTGTGTTTGCAGTTCAAGGACACACTGACGTAACTTCCGAAATATATATATCTGTATTACTACCAGCAGAACGACAGATTGGATGTGTTCCATCATGGCGCATGCATTACTCAATATCTTTATTATAGTGACATATTAAATAGTAGTTTCAAAAACAAACAGACAAACAAACAAACAAACAAACAAACAAATAAACACACAGCCAAACAGACAAACAAACAAACAAACAAAAATAAATAATATAATCATGAATATCATCAATGATTATTGATAGGAGAAATTTGATATAAGTAGTATTTAAATAAATTCTTCCCAAAAGGCTACCCGTGTCGTTATCTCTAAATCTATAACTGTCTGGCTAACACACACGCATGCATGAATAATTCTACAATCTACAACAGTGTACTCAAGTGTATGCACTTTTTATGCATCGTTTTTGTCAGGTAATCGAAGGCAGCTGTAATGAAACGTCCCTTACATGAAAAAAGACAACCAAGGACAAATAAACAGCGTGGATAGAGTAGCGGTTTTGTAGAGTTGACATGATTGCTATCGAGGTGACTGACACTCCCCTTAATATCACTATTAATATACCGTGTCGTTTTCTTCTTGTGGACAATCCCCAGACAATTATTAATATTGTATACAACTAATATTTATACGTTTACATTCCGCTTCTCCCAAAAATGGCGTTCTTCTATTTTAGGCGTTGTGGAGAAATGATGTACAGCCACAAGTCATGTTCTATATTTAAGCGCGTTATAAATAGATCTCTTTAAACGTAGGAAATATACAGACAGGTTGCAAATGGTAATTGATAGCCGAAATATGACCCTAAATATTACTTTTTAATTTTTTTCATCGAAAGCAAATGAGGTATATGCTATGCATAAATAGATTAATAATGTCAATTATGCTTCTCCTATGGGGGAATCAAATACGTCATTTTCCTGACAAAATACTGTAAATAAGACGTGCTTAAAATGAGGGCGAAAGCATGGAGAATTCTCGACAACGTGCTTTCTTATAGGCCTGTTAACAGTATTCCCGATGCTATCAATCGTACGGATATTCCCAAATGACAAACATAACGATCACGACTATTGGGTTGAGCAATTAATATCTTTTATCATATTAACCAAAGTGATATAGATATTGGCGATTCACAAACCACTAATTAATATGACAATTGCAATAATTCGAATTCTACAGCTGTGTATATTGCAGTATCATATCAGTGGAATCGAACGATGACACTTACATGCAAGATATTAAAAAGAGCATCCTTCAAATATTATAAAGCTCATGTAAATGAATATCCACCTGCCAGTGGGCGAGTACTAGACCATATCTCTGTAATAAATAGCGCAGACAAACTCAACGTCTGCGATGAATGTTTACTCTTACCTGCTATACTGTCTGCCCATACAAAGAGATCCCTCATTTTAGATAGTAACAGACCCGCCATAGTGATCTGAACGAGTTCGAGGTAGTTGCTTGTTGCTTAAAAATAGTCGCGTATACGGAGAAGTATGCCGGTAGTCTCACGTGTTGGCGGCACGCACAGAAACCAGCTGTGTTGTTATGATAATATGACTTTATGAATGATAACTTAAGGTTTTGCTAACTGTAAAGTGGGCGGAGTTTCAAATACATAAGTAGGTCTGATTGACATCCGAGTTTTTTCTATTGACTTAAATGCAATATTTCCCCGTATTGAAAAAAAAAATTGATGCAAGTACCTTAGATTCAATATAATATAATATAATGTATTGACCGCTTAATATTCATTTAGTGACAATCGGCAATTGTGAATCACTTGATAAGAGTTTTAATTATTTTATAAATAATATAAATTGACATATTCAGCTACATAATAAATACAATTGTTTTATAAATCAAAACTCCAAAATAAATATCCAATCCTCATTCATATGACCACTTTAACACATAAAGTTCTGCACAATGGTTTTATAAATCTTATATACATATTTGTGTCATAAAAATGAAATGTCTATAACATGAGGCAAATACCGTTACGAAACGACACATTATTAACTCACTATTTCGAGGGTCTAGGCTTCTCGAATGTTAATCAACAACGGCTGTTAGGTGATTAGCGAATTCAATAAGCTTTTATAAGCTGCTACACTGGAGTGAACAACTCAGCTGTGATATTGATAATAGAAATATAATCACTGTATCAAATTAAACCTTTGTTTCACACACACAGAAGATTAGGTGCACAATGAAAGCCAGCAAGGATATTTCCAACAACTCAGTGCTATGGAAGTTTTAGCGAATTTGTGCACAAAGTTATCACATATATTCGGATATAAATTCACTCAGTCATCGCTTCGCAATACATGTGAATTAATGTTTTCTGTATAGTTCTTTAAGTTTTAAACTTAAATGTCCCAAGAAGCCAGTGATCATCATGTGTTCTGTGTAATGAAGGAGGAAACCGGGGATAACCTTCGCTGTATGGCAGAGCTTAGAGAATTGTAACTCTATAGTGTTCTGAGGCAGAGTCAAACTGAACATCAATCTTTACTTTGAGCGTGGGAAGTCAAATATATTGGGCATATATATCAAGATGCTATCGATTTTTCATTCAAGTGAGATGAAAATCTGAGCAAATATTTAAGAAGATGTGTAATACTTGTGCTTGAATTGTAAAAACTAAAGAATGCGATCATTCCCTTTATTCTGTTATCTTATTTGCTTAAACATTGCAATGAATCGACTAGGAGATACATTTGAAACACAATGAATGTGAAACACGCGACATTACAAGTGTTTATGTATGTCTAGTCTAGCCGTTTTGATTTATTTTGTCATAATATGGGGAGATAATATTTTAGCATTTATACACACAGACACTGACAATTAGTGAGAAAGTGTGAGTAAATATCGGTAAATGTTGGTTAATAAGACATGTAGACTGTAGTTTTTGTTTACTGGTGTCTATTACAACCACCAGCAATGTATTTTTTCACAATGCTGTTGAGTTTTATTCATCTAGTGACTACGCTCGTCATAGTCTTAGTGTTAACGCCGTACTCCTTATGACGTCATAAAATCCCATGGTCTAGATGGGACCGGAAATACCCGAAAACTCTCGAAGTAAATTCGAAGGGAACTGACTGAAAAAAGGTCATTTTAAGGTGTTTGCAGACGCTTTTTAAAAGTTTTAAAACCAGAATGCGTTTCACAAACATGTCGTGTAGCAAATTAGCGATAGTAAATGTGAGCATTTTGAATCACCTTTAACATTGTGTAAATTCAGTTATGGAGTAACATCTGTGTCAATTTAATGGTTAGTGAAGTTTGAAAAAATAAGTAACATCACCTGCAGGCTTTAATGACACCTGGATTAGATAATAAACATGGGTAATTGTTCATTTTTGTGTACGTGTACAATCCCTTTGATACAGATTTGTCTAATACGACTGTTATATTGTGTTGAAATCTGAACATCAACTACAGATAAAATCAGCCACTAATAATTTGTCGTATCATTAACTCACTGGTATTCGTTGATAAGTTACATTTAACCTACTACTGACGTTGTTTGTACACAACTTACAGTAGGGTGTCAAGTTCAATACCTGCATCCCTGGTCCTCTTATTAGCGCTTTCTGGCAACTGCTTTGATTGTATGGAAATAGTCGAACAGTGGCCGCCTGATAATTTGGCTTCAGGGATGATGGTTTACTTCCTGGGGGTGCTGTGAAAATGGTTTTCTGAAAAACGTTGACGAACCTAAGGAACATCTCATTCTTGGCCAGAGTTTCACCGACACATACTTCTCTAACAGCTGAGAATGGCAGGAAACTTTCAGCCTTTGGGACTAAGGTACCATCTTGGGTCGAAAACCGTTCTGTGATAGGTAGAAAACACAAATCAAGTATCTTTCATTTTAAACAATACGTACATAGTATACAATAGTTATATACAATGTATATAAATGTATGTGTGTGCATGTGAGTTCCAATGTCCTTGAATTAATTAACACTGGTGGTTTTCAAATGTAAGGATGGTGACAGCTAAAAACTAAAAACTTACAAATTGTACTGCCTATAACGTGCCATCCGATTGGATAAAAAAAGTTAAAACAAGAATAACCATATCAACTGTGAAGTGATCAACACATGTTTTTGTCGAATTTTACATTTTCTTAAGCTTGTCTAAATAATTCCAGTAGTCGTTGTAATGTTATATCTGAATGACCTTTCTATTAAGATTGTCTTACTAATACTATTGTTTCAATGTAGTCGAGTCATAGTATACAATTGACAAAAATGGGTTCACAATAAAATTTATCAAATGTATCAGAAATATCCTGAATTCAGCTGATTTTCTCTTGAAATGTCAGACTTGTACAATTTTATCCTTTGACCCCTATCCGAATGCAAGGAAAAGTAACGAATCACTAACACTGGTTACCACTTACAAAGGGTCGGAGAAAATATGTCAAAGGTCATTACAGGTATACTTTAATAATGAGCGACACCTGCAGTTATTGTTAAATCAGTGTTCACCATTACGCGCCATTGTATTTGTTTGAAACGTTAGCCCAAAACAGTAATACGTGAACTACAGTTGTCTTAACTGAAGTAAACGTTCTCATTATCAGTTAAAATGGTGTTCACATACAAGGGGAGGCTGTATGAAAGCTATGACTTTTTATGGCTATATACATAATTCATATAATATTTACAACAATAAACATGCCGACCTCAATCTCAGGTTTGAACCCTCAATACAACACAATGTGTTCTGACTACGCTATGAAACGGTACGTTGTAAATAGCTTACAAGCAACATGTTGTAACATACCTTGTTTGACGTTTATTAGCCCGGTTTATTAGCTGCCTCAGTGCTCAGTGTGACTTGCATGCGAATAGAGGTGCTGATCTTCCACCCGAACTCACGTGATAAGAACTTACGCGTATAAAAAGAATGACGCCATGGTAGCTTACAAGTAATATTATATATTGCCATTGGTAACATATGTATATGGCCATCGGTCCGTGAAAAATCGTACACGTCGTCTACAATAGGACATCAAAGGCATATGTTCTATGGAGAATGGGTTTCAACAAGCCCGTGATTAACCTTGATAGAATCACGGAGGTATAAGGGAAGTATACCTCCATAATTAAAACACTGAGTATGCATCAAACTTGGGACGTATACAGACGTAACTTTACTAGAACAGAATTCGAGCAAGCGTCCAAGTTAGCCTCTATCTGTCAAGGTGTGCAAAAACTACATACTAGCAATAAGTTTCCGAGTCTATTTAGCATCCACGCAAATTGATTGACACTACCACTGCACTGCCACTGCACTGCCCTATCAGTAACCAGTAAGAAAATATGTCTGTATGTCAAGAAAGGAAAATATTGGGTATAGTAATGGAAGTTTGAAACTTAGATCTTCTGGCAGTGATCTTCGATTAACAAGTACTCAGGTAGTGTAGGGAAAGTTAATGGGACGTGTGAGATTAGCAGCATATATCTAGCGTGATACTCACACGTGTGACCCACCAACTCGGTAGGAATACACGTTGTAGTCGGTAACAGTCATGAAAACAGAGACAAATTGTCGCTGCATTTACATGTAATAGACTCAGGAGAGAACTTTAGAGGTGTGAAACAGTGAGTATTATGGCGATATTTCTGCGAGTTCAACATAGGTGAATGAAAAGTGAACACGAGAATAGGTAACTACAGCTAACAAAAGCATAGTCAAATACAGAAGGCAAGTAGATAGTAGGTCTAGCTAATTTCTCTAGGTGAATTGTTGACATAGGGAAAATGGTTCGTGGAGTGTGAATGCTGTCATTATACTATCAATCAGTCGACCTTTCACCCCGTCAAATTTTAATCCCTGGACTGTTTCATATATATGTCACAGTGTAATATTTCAGTCTCCGGTTTTTAACTGTAATGTTAAGTAATACATTGTTGATAAGGCTTAAGCATATTTGTTTACTCAACTGCAATGAACGTTTACTCTTACCTGCTACACTGTCTGCCCATACAAAGAGCTCCCTCATTTTAGGTAGTAACAGACCCGCCATAGTGATCTGAACGCGTTTCAAGTAGCTGTTGTTGCTAGGTCACGGCTAAATTAGCAACACATACTTTTCCGTGGTCAGTAATCGTCACTTCCGGTTTGGGTGTTCTAACAGAGTTTCTAATAAACTGTGTTGTAGCGTCAGGCATTGCAATAGCGAGCATAAAATTGTATACAAAGTTGGGAAGATTTTAGGCCAATCGTAATCTTGACCGAGGAAAACAAAGAGCCATTAGCCACAAGGATATCGGAAAGCACATATCATTGAACAGCCCAATAGATGTGACAGTGAATTCGAAAGTAAGGAAGACAAAATTTCTGGACAACTAAAAAAAGTAGCGATCATCATAGAGTAAACATCTGGGCTAAATATGTCTGCCATTAGGCCATATTATTGCATTCAGTCACAAAATAAAGGGACGGGCACGTGTCTCACATGTTACCTTTGTACCGAGTTTGGTTGAAATTAGTTATCAGGGATAATGAGGATAAACGAACGAACGAACGAACGCACGCACGGACGGACGCACCCCATGGGTTGTGCCAGATGGAGGCTAAAAAGAAGCGATCATCATAGAATAAAAGAATAAATGCCATCGGCTAAAATTTATTGTACAACTGCTAGTCGAAAAGTTTGTCGCAAGAAAAAAACAACAGAATTTTCCAGGTATAACTTCCCAAAAAGTACCGATCAATGAAATGTCTATAACATGAATCTAATACCGTTACGAAACCACACATTAGTAACTCACTATTTCGAGGGTCCAATCTTCTTGTTAGGTTTTTAGCGAATTCAATAAGCTGTTATAAGATGCTACACTGGAGTGAACAGCAGTCAGCTGTAATATTGATAAAAGAAATATAATCATCAGCGAATTTATGCACAAATTTTAAAGTTATCACACATATTGATATATTTGTTACCGATGACATATTCGTGTTCTAGTTAATTCCATACTTGGTCATATTATGCCCTACATGTACTCTGATTGAGGGGTCAGTAAACTGTACTCAGGGTCATAATATGTACTGATGATGCCACCATGAGTACCTTAAAGCCAGTTATGTACAACATACATTTCACACAGTATTGTTATTGATCATATATGTTTGGAGTGGTCAAGGGACATCACAACTCCCTCTCTTAGCTCTTGTATGGTGTTTATTAGTTATTCATTATGTAAATTTGGACTTTATTGACAATAAATGGGAGAACACTTGTAAGAGAGCAGAGTAGCTCTCCACGTTTATGGGAAATGAGTTGAACGAGTACATATGCTCAGTTCTCTGCTGTCCTGATTGTGTTTGTCCGGGCTTTGAATATAAACCTGTGTGATGTCCACTCAACCAATTCTCTAAAGTTCAAGTAATCCCGTGTGCAAGTACAGATATGATAGTGACCCTTTGTATAGATACATGATCTACTTGCTGTGCCCAGAGATCTTAGTAACATATTCTCTTAGCCATAACTTTGTAATATATGTAAATTAATGTATATAGGCTATACGAGAATAATGTAATAATAATATTCTTTTATAAACTTATGCACCGAGAAGGCAAAGTGATGATGACTGATCCTGACGTGATGTGTTCAGTGTCATGGCAGGAGCTGTTATAAGCTGGAGCGGTCGGGATAAACTTCGTTGTTTGGTAGAGTTAAACTGAACTCCACTCTTTCACTTTCAACGTGGCAAGTCACTTCAATCAAATATATTGGGTATAAATGTCATATAATCGAGTTATCATTTAAGTGAGATGAAGCTCTGAGCAAATATTTATGAATATCGATATCATTTAACTATAAAACTAATTATGTATATATGCCAAAAGTTGGAATGATGTGTGTTATGACACCTAGATGGAATTCCCGGCTACCATGAGGAATATATCTCCTCATTACTGGAAACTATCAGTAATTATGCAAATTAGTCAGTAATATGAAAGCCACAACCACCATTGCATAAACAAGACTTAAGGCCTACTTGTTACAAAGAATGTATCTATAGAATCGCACAGTGGCAGTAGATACCTGGCAATGTAATGCATATATCTATCATACATCACATCAAGTCAGGTCACGTCATGTGTTGACACGTCACGTCACATATCGTCGTATATCTATCTGCCATATAATGAATATTTAAATCATGTGAGATTAGCATAACTGATAAACATAATTCGATTTGTAAATGTAATCAATTATGCTAATACGTCATATAGTATGCAAGCAACACCCATCATAAGATCACCGAATTGATCGTTAATGTTACATTTCCAACACCGACTTTTGTACACAGTTCAAATCCAATTCACGAATTCAGATTTGAAGTGGATGAATTCGAATCGTAAGACATCTACATGACTAAAATAGAAACATGTTGTAGCGGTCTTAACTTGTCATCTACTATTACCGTTTGAAGATGGACAACGCTTGTTGTCAAAGGCAAGTGATTAAAAATTGCATCAAGTCGACTTGGAGATACATCTAAAACAGAACGCTTTAAGAATAATGTTAGCAATATTTTAATACTAGTTAGTGCTCACTTCTTCTAAGACCATACCACCATTTATTCTTAATTTCATTCATCTCGTACATGAAGGAACACATGTATACATATATTTTGTTACATTGGTTGCTAACCGATTTATTCAATATTTGCCCGCCCTACAAATTGACAGAAAGTAATGAACTTTATGAAATACCAGCTGCATCATCATCTAATTTATAACAGAAAACATATTTCCATGTAGCGTGTGGATGGGACAACAAAGACAAGAATGAAGGCGAATGTCTTTCCACATATATTATCATTTTGTCAAATGTTCGTAACATTTGTGTCATTATAGAACTCATTGAAATTTGAAAAATAAGTAACACCACCAACAGGCTTTATTTACATATCGATTTGGTAACAATTATATTTATGCGAATCTGCGAAATGTGAGTAATTATTCATTTTTCTACATATGTAATCCCACTGAATTGCATCCAATACTGGTATGATTTGAGCCGATATATTGTGATACAATGTTTGTCATAAATTTACATATAAAATCAAATCAACCAGTTCTAATTTTTCGTATGATTTATTCACTGCTATTTCTTAATAAAGTGATTATATTTAATATAGCTATGCGATTCGTCAGTTGACTAAAAGAGTAATACTGGTGTTGGTTGTACACAACTTACAGTAGGGTGTCAAGTTAAAGACTTTCATTCCGTGTTCTCTTATCAACGCTTTCTAGCGACTGCTTTGTATGGAAGTACTCGAATCGCTCCCGCCTCGCAATTTGATTTTAGGGATGGTGGGTTACTTCCTGGGGGTACAGTAAAAACGGTGTTCTGGAAAATGTTGACAAACATAAGGAAGATCTCATTTTTGGCCAGAGCTTCACCGACACATACTCTTCTACCAGCCGAGAATGGTATGAAACTTTCAGCCTTTGGGATCAAGGTACCATCTTGGGTCAGAAACCGTTCTGTGAGAGGAAGAAAAAAACATTCATGTATATTTGTATATTAAATTTTTTTAAAAGAATATAATGGTATAAATACAAAGTATATACATTCGTGTGTATGCATGATTGCGTGTATGACTTGTGTGCTGTGACTTAAACTAAGACCACTCTAAATACATGTTAATATTGAAATATACCTGGTCTAAATTCTTCAGGATCTTTCCATTCTTTCTGTGTCATATGAATCTTCCAATGGTTAATCATTATCCATGTACCTCGTGGAAGACAATATCCACCTAAAAGTGATTATATTCATGGCATTTTAGATGTTGACCCGTCAAGAATATGATCATACATAAACATTGTGGTTGCTGCAACGAGTATTAAACACTGATCAGAAGTAAAGCACTTCCTTCCTCTATGTGCTACACTCGTTTATAACATTCATATCAGGTGTAAAAGTATCCTGTTTCAATTGGTTTATTTACAAGCCTATCTAGTATGTGGTCTTTCTGATATTGTCAATTAGCAAATGGAACGGTATATTGTTACACTTGATATGGATGCTTTAAATGACTGTCATACAAACAGAAAATGCTTTACTTTGGTGTTACGGGTTGTCATACTAATGGAAAGGAATATGAATGAAACTTCGAAATGTATGAAATTGTGAGTTACAAGGTTTATGCGAGTCCAGGTTCGCCTGGGTAGTAGGAGAGTTTCAATTTCAACGAATTAGATGAACCACATACAGTACTAGTATACGTAGATATGAGATCATCGAAGAAGCATGATATGAGATAGATGAAAATAAAGGAATGAGTGAGGACATAAAAGAACAAAGCAACGCAATGGGCTATGGACAATTCTAACTTTCCAAAAATACGGTATTTACTAGAATTGTGAAATATGTCATTGGTAGTAATTATATACATTGTGTTGATATACCTGTCTTCAACGTTCTTAGCCAAGGCGAGTTTTTATTGCTTATAAACATTGTATACAATATTACTGACCAACAGATGTGTCGCATGTGGTTGCATGTGGTACTCCCAATGGGACCACAGTACGGATTCGCATGGCTTCGTGTATGACAGCTTCACAGTATGGCAGTCTTAACCGGTCTGAAAGTTGGCAAGCGTGATCTCGACCAATAGCGTTGTCAATCTCATCGTGCACCTTAGCCTGTACATCCGGGTAATTCATTAGATAGGCAACACACCAGTTTAGAGCGTGAACAGTGTTATCTAGTCCAGCTGTAGAATAAAGAAATACACGAGATTCATAGAATATGACCGAGAGATTTATGTGATGCGGGTATCTTTCTATTGTGCGATTCTGCCAATGGCTAACGTCTGCGTTTTACCGACATTAACATATTATATGAGTGTGGACCACTTTAACCACATGAAACGTTAGGTTTTTTGCTATAAGCATAACAGGTTCCATGTCTGCAAGGTGTTCTACCCAGCCAAAGCATACTTTGGAAAAAGCTTCATGCTATATTTAGCTTTGACTGACAAATCAATCCAAGGTCTTTACGTAAAGTTACAGTTACTGCGATGTGCTATCCCCTTTGCATATCGCTTCACCATGGAAGTATATACTTCCATGGTTACACATACTTTCAAAGACATAATTCTATACACCAGCTTTACCTCCAAATACGTCAGCTATGGTCTGTCTGACATGTACATCTGTGATTAATCCAGCTTTTTCAGTTCCTTCTGCTTCATGCTTAGATTGAAGAAGATCGTCTATCAGGTCACGGTGGTTGTCTATCAGTAATCACCAACAAAGTATAAAATACATATGATTCGATCACTAGAGCAATGAACTGATGTCACAGTTTTCCTAATTAGGTGTACGAAATAAAAAGGGTTTCTTCGAACCGTTCTTAGTTCTATAGGTTCCTACGTACTTGTCTGTCTTTTTTCTGTCTGTCTGTCTGTCTGTCTGTCTGTCTGTCTGTCTGTCTGTCTGTCTGTCTGTCTGTCTGTCTGTCTGTCTGCCCGCCTGCCTTTCTGCCTGTCTGTCTACAATGTACCCACATAGCTACATTTGTATCTACTTACACAGCCCTAACTATTTATCTATTGCATTGTCTATAAGGAAATACGTACGATCATAAATGAACAACAAATAACAAATAGAAAGTAATACATACCTTTATATTGGTCAAATGTTTCCTTGTGATAATCAATCTTCTCCTGGATGAGATTCAGAAATTTGCCAAGTACTTCTCTGAACTTTTTCTCTCCACTGGTCAATGGCATGTAACGAAACAATGGCATGAGATCACCCAACAACCCACCACCAGAAAGCGCTTCGACGAATTCATTGAACATATCCATTATCATTTTCAATTCAGGGTCGTCTATGGCATACCTTGTTAAAGATAAAGAGATTATAAATGGGAATGGTGAAGTTATTGGTATCATCTATGGATAAGTAGGCTAAATATCAATATTTGAATTTATGGTTGGTATTAACATTTCGTGAAGTAATAATAAAAAGACCGATCAATGGACTTTTCATCGATGTTTTTAGTATGGCTTTGTTGATATATGAAATGAGTTTACGTCACATTGAGAATGACTGCTTCTGCGTTGCTCAGCATATGCGTTAAAAATGTCAAAATAAAAAACGGTGTATTGTGATAAGGTGCTGGAATTTCCCAAATGCTCATTGCCCAATGTGTACAACAGGCTTATTCATAACTTGAGACCGATGCACTTGGTATAATGATAATACACAAACACTGCAATCTACATTCTCATTAGGTTTATTTTATTAGTTACTATGGTAACTGAAATATAAATATACACTATTAATTTAGATATCTAGTTAAAGTTGTTATTATAAGTAGCTAAATTAAATGTTAAGATGTGGTAAAGATTACGATTTTCATACATGCAATGATGACTTATCAATGTGTATGACGTAAGACATAGCATACCTACCGTTTGCCAAAGGACAGGTTAGCAATGACATTGGCAATCATCGTAAATAGCACTGGTGTCGGATCGAAGGGTTCTCCAGCTTCGACAGTCTTCATCAATTGTGGAAGAGCATCCTCTCTTATAGTTCTCTCTAATTGCTCTCCACTGGCGTAATTTCTGGAGTTGTAAAAGATATAATTTGAACAAGAACGAATTATTACGTTAATAACAAACCGAAAAAGACGCAATTACTAGAAATTTCAATTAAAAGTAATGGTTTGAAACGACAATATTTCATATCAATTTTAGATTGACAGTTTTCGTGTTGATTTACATTCATGATGGAATGATAAAGAATGTTCGGTAAAACTTCAAATAGAATTTTCCGATGGACATGAGGATATATATGCATTATCAAAATTGTTTGTTTGTTTGTTTATAGAAAATGCAGCGACTCTTAAAGAGGTAATCTGTATCACCTTCTATTTTACATATGATTTACAAACTTGATTGCCTTACTGCTTGCTTGGTGTACTCATTTTCTATGATATTTCAATGCAGGAGTGAAGTCGGCAGCTACTATGTCTTTCCCGCCTTCAGAATTTTTGCATGCTAAAATAAAGATTCCCCTTAAACCAGCCTTTTGTAAAGGTGATTTAAAAACTTGCCTTATTGCTTGGTGTACTAATTTCCTGTGATATTTCCATGTAGGAGTGAAGTCGGCAGCGGCTATGTCTTTCCCGCCCTCGGAAATAATATCCACTAAAATAGAGATTCCCATTAGACAATTAACACTAATGACATAATTAGACTACTTTGTGTCCAAAGGTTGATCCAAGCTTTACGGTCTTAGATTATGAAAAATAACATTTCCACAACTAAATTACATATGATAACATCGATTACATAATCTTGTATTGATTAATTTCATCATCTAGACAACCCTGGGAATATCATTAGAAACTATCAAACCTATTTGACAACAAGTAAACTTTTTGAACAAAAATCACACTTGTAACTACTGTGCGGGTCATACCATCTTGTATCAAATAGTACATTATCGAAACATCCCTAACAATATCAAGACCAATCATAACTTAGGAGTTTTGGAATTCGGTATTTTTTAAAACCCAAAACAGCATTTTAAAGAACTGTATATCAATAATTTGAAAATCAGGTAATAAACATTTGTTTATCCAAACATCCCCAGAAACATACCAACTGAATTTCAGTGTCCAATACTTTTGGCGTTTAAGACTATTAAACCATAAAAATGCGATTTTATATCTAATTTGCATATCACCTATGATGTCATGTCATGTCGTGTCGTGTCGTGTCATGTCATGTCAAGAACAGTTTTCACCTATATATCACTAGGAACATCCCCATCAAATTTCAGTCCTATATGCTCAGTAGTAATCACAAATACGGTTCTTTCTTTTTTCCAACAACTGGTGTCGGCATTGTGTGGGTCATGTTTCAAGAGGTGTGAAGCCTCCAACTTTGTATTGTCTCAGTAGTCAAGCTTCTCAAGCATCATGATGCATAGTTGATGAGTATGATTTGTCTGGGTCTTCTAAACATAATTAAGAAATGCACCTACATTTTAAGAATGTCTCGGTGCAATGATACAAGATGCTAATCATACACGGTTATCTGCGATACTTCAGATAATGTTGAAAGGGGTTCTTTTAGAAATTACAAGAGGTTCATGTGATACTTACATGAATAGATATAGGGTCGTCCAGCAAATTCGTTCTGTTTAGCGACAAGTGATTCTCTGACTAACTCAATGTTATTTAGCACAACACAGTGAGCAAGTGCAATGTTCAGAGTGAATATATCGCCATACTTTTCAGACAGTTTCGTCAAATTGATATGCGGGTCTTTGGCAAGCACTGCAAATAGTCAAAGAATAAATAAACGTTATGGTCCATCTCCCCAGGCCCCATTTTGAAATCCTATTGTGTTTTTTTCTGTGACATAGCGCCCTCACAGTATGGATAATGAACTTATTACATATGGAAAATAAGACAAATACATTATTCTAATGAATACGAGAGAAATGGTGACAACGTTCAAAGAATTGTCTATTATGCAACTCTATAGCGGTTTTCAAATGTATGGATGCTGACAGATAAAAACTGAAAACTTACACATTGCACTGCCTATACCAGGCCATCCGATTGGTCCAGGGGGAAAACCAGCGGGTTTGATAATTCCATATATGAGACGACATACCAACAGACCAAGCAGTATTAAAAGAACATATGTCGGACTTGATAGTATACTAAAGAGGTGGCCTATGATTGCAGAAATCATTTTGGCTGGAAAACAATGATAAAACAAGAATAATATTTTCATAAATCATTGAATGTACGCAGATGATATTTGTCTTATAAGTCCTTCTGGCAAGGGAACACAGAAACTGATTAATATATGCAGTGCCTATGGTGAGACTCGTGACATTTTATTTAACAGTAAAAAGACCAATTGTATGTGTGTTACTCTAGCTCAAACTAAGATTCGTCGTTTTCCTTTAATATACTTGAATGGAGTTAGACTAGGGGTTGTTGCTAAGAAAAAAACATATGGGTTTCTTGTTGACTAATAACTTTCGAGACGATGATGACATTGAACGGCAGATCAGATCTGTTTATATATCTGCTAATATGCTTATGAGAAAATTCTCCAAATGCACCTTTAATGTGAAGTGTATTTTGTTTAAAACGTTTTGCTATCAGTTGTATGGAGGGCCACTATTGCTCAATCATACGGAAAGGATAATGAGAAAATTGAAAGTTGCATATAACAATGCTGTACGCCTATTGTTAGGTTATGATAAACGAAGTAGTGCAAGCTGTATGTTCGTATCGAATAGGATGTATACGTTTGATGCCCTGATGAGAAAGCAAGTGTTTAGTTTGAGAAGACGACTCGCAGTAAGTTGTAACAGTATAGTTAGAGGTACATGTGATTTACTGTATTTCAGATCCCATATGGTGGAATTATGAGACAAGTACAGTTACTTTTTGTTTAATTTATATGTTAAAATTGTTATATTTAAGAACATCAGTCATGTAGCTTATTTAATTTGTAACATATATTTATATGGACGTTGTTTTCCGAATTAAAGACTATAATAATAACGTGAAGTGATTGATGATTCTTGCTTGTCAGTAAATAAACACATTGGACATGGTTTTGTAAACTTCTACATTTTCTGAAGATTGTCTAAATAATTCTAGTACTCGTTATAATTTTATCTTTCAATGACCTTGTGATGGAAGAAAAAAAACTTTCTACAATGGCATATAGCCTTGTCTGAAATGTAGTACCTGAAAATATTTGTTGTTATCCCTGTTTCGTACATGAATTCTTTAATATTACTTATTAGTTCGAACATAACTATACATATACATATACATGTATTACCTAGCTACCACACTAGTTACAGCACATGCGATGTAAATGCTTGGCTGTTTCACAATCAATGCTTCACTTATAATGCACTTTGGGGCAAAAGTCTACTTGAAGGTTTCGTAATGGTAATCTTCATAGATAATTTATAAAAGAAGTTAATCTAAAGTGTTCTACTCGTCAGTATAAACTTGTTAGAAGGGATTAATACACTTTCTATTTTGGACACTGCATGTTATTGACACTACAAATCACCACATCTCATCAGATTCCAGTTTCTATTATACACGAGGTATGACCACCTAAAGTTCTAGAACATACCGGTGACTTTACTATACATGCAATATTAATGCTCCTATACCAATGTTACAGGCCCATTTTATGTGGCATAGGAAACTCATTTAAAACTAATTAAAACTTACATTTAGGTTAGCTTTTCGAAGCTTGGAAATATTACCTCAGAGGCTGTGAATAACCTAAAAATTGCCTTAACAGAAGCAGAAAACTCCAGATCCGCCAGGCGAAAAACCCCAAAGACTCCCTCACCCCAAGAGGTCAATCATGCATTCAACCAACATGCTAATATGATATATAGGTTGGGGGGGTGGGGGGTGGGGGTGATCATGTTTTAGAATTAAGTGATGTGGGGGGGGGGGGGGTCAGCTTGTTTTGGTTTTACAGGGGGGGTCAGTGACTTTCTGTGGGCCCGATTCAAGAATCCACCCCTCCCCCAGCTGGAGAAACTGACCGGTCATTTTACTCGTGAAATTCAGAATTTGGGACCCATTCCACAACTACTATACATTTATCATTTACTGTAGTTGTAAATTTTTCAATTAAGTGTTTTTTATAGTCTAAGGTCACAACCTTTACATAAAACGCACAATCGTGAACGAACTGAGAGATTGACTTGTGGTTTTGTAGTTATGGCTTTGGACATGGAAAATTCACAAACAAAATGGCTGCCAGGCAGCCATATTGGATCGTATCACGACGAAAATGGATATGCACATGTATGTCATAGAACGCTGTCCTAATACCAACTTTGAATGAGATCTGTTTAAGCATGTCTGAGTTATGGCTTTGGACATGGAAAATTCACAAACAAAATGGTTGCCAGGCAGCCATATTGGATTGTGTCACGAAAAAATGGATATGCACATGTATGTCATAGAACACTGTCCTAATACCAACTTTGAATGAGATCTGTTCAAGCATGTCTGAGTTAGGGCTTTGGACATGAAAATTCGCAAACAAAATGGCTACCAGGCAGCCATATTGGATCGTATCACAATGAAAATGGATATGCACATGTATGTCATAGAACACTGTCCTAATACCAACTTTGAATGAGATATGTTCAAGCATGTCTGAGTTATGGCTTTGGACATGAAAATTCACAAACAAAATGGCTGCTAGGCGGCCATATTGGACCGTATCATGACAACAATGAATATGCACATGTATGTCATAGAACACTGTCCTAATACCAACTTTGAATGAGATCTGTTAAAGCATGTCTGAGTTATGGCTTTAGACAGGGAAAATTCGCAAACAAAATGGTTGCTAGGCGGCCATATTGGATCGTATCATAAAACAAATTGACGTGCATATGTATGCCATATAGGATGTTGCCCCTGTACCAAGTTTGAAAAAAATCGGTCCAGGCATCTCCAAGAATCGGCTGCGGACGGACGGACGGACGCACGCACGGACGCACGGACGGACGGACGGACGGACGGACAGACGGAACCCAATCCATAAGTCCCCGTTCCGGACTTCGTCCGCGGGGACTAAAAAGCATGACGTCATATATTCACGGTGGTGTTCACGAGATATCTAATGAACGACTTTTGTTACATGCCATAGCATTTGTTGTCTGAACATCAGCCCACTACTGTAGTACATGTACTATAGTGGTCTACTTTTGGTGTAATCCTGAAGTAAACATTCCTATGTTATTGGTGAAGGCAGTAGTATGTAGTATTACCACAGACACTTGTTTACCAAGATATATTCCTGAATACAATAAGATATCGATAGTATTGACATACTTGGGGTAGCATGGGTTTCTGGGATCAAAGACATCAACCGATTCCTGACGTCATGCATGGCGAAATGAAGAAAACAATTTTGTGTCTACGTAACTGAAATTCACATGATTGGTTAAAGAAAAGTATATAAAAACTTTTATGATGGCATGACCGTATGGTGTGATTTTCTATTTTTAGTCGTTGTGTAAATTCCATTGTATGAGAATTAAAACATCCAGGAGCATTCGGGCAAGTGCTTCTGGCAAGCCGAAATCTCTTCTCAGTCGTGACTAATTCCCGACTTGGACCTGAACGATCCCGCGCGAGAGTATATGAGAGTGTGAGTGTTAGAGTGCAACGTCAGAACTATCCATACTTACACTGTATACCGTTCAACTCTAGCACTCGCAACACATTGATTGAAGGCAAGGTCGTTTGGGGTATAAAGGCTGGTTGAAAGTTCATGGTGTCGTTCTGTGATAGACTCTCTATCTCTTACAGTCCTCGGAGCTTCGCATCCCTAAAATTGTTGTTTTGTATGTACCGATATCTACTGCATAATTGTACTCGAATATACCTGTACTGTCACATTATGTTAACCATTCGTTGACATGTTACTGCGACGCTCTTTATTACGTATCGCGAAGACCGAGTGTTCTGTTGCAAGCCTTGTTTAAATTACGCGGTGTGCGATCCTAGAAACCTTGTTTTTTTTTACCCCTGCTATATATTATTTGCCAGGTATCTCAATATTATCGATTCTTATAGTATTCTCAAACGTATCTCGGGAAACAAGTTTCTGTGAGTATTAATAGTCAACTGTGTAACAACTAACATAAACAGGGAAAGGCTGAATGAAATCTATGACCCTCTATGGCTATAACCGACCGTTATAATTTACAGCAGTGAACATGCTATATTATCAAAGCAACGTTAACGTTCTGTGCTCTGACTACACTATAAAACGGTACGCTGTAGATAGTTTACTTCACATACCTTGTTGGCGATGCCTGTTGTCACCTCAGCGTGCCACGCCTGCGAATAGACTGAATAGAAATTCCACTCTGCAATCTGAACTTTAAACTATGACATGTAGTGGTCCCGTGATAAGAACTCAGGTGACGTGCAAATAGAATGACGTCATGGTAGTCACAAGTTATGAGTAATACTAACAGCGTTCGACCAACTCGTTTCTTCTCAAACCATTTCTTTTACGAGGTACCGTACCGACTTGGATTGTGTTGAGTAGAACTCACAACGAAACATACGTATCTGGTTCGACGAACGTCAAGCTAACCACTTGGTTGATTTATTACATGACCAATCCCGCCTCCGTTCCTCCTGAGATGGGCTAAAAACCCAACTTAAATACATTTCAAAGTTTACACATATCTCTATTCTTAGTGTATGACGTTATGAAAGACCAGGGAAAGACATCATCTGAGATCTAATATCCAATCACCTTCTCTAGATTAGTAATAAAAGTTCATATCTCAAAGACCATAAAATAGACATGTCATAGTAAAACTTGTTGACAGTTCAATCGTACCTGTTACAAACAATTCCGAAGTACCCAATGTAGAGATGTCAAAGACCTATGTTGTCATGCAACGGAATGTCACTGTATGTACTAAGTTTAAATGCTTTTTCACTCCAATTTAGAGTTAAAAAATAAAGTTACCAAAATATCCTGTATGGATATAATTTAGAGTTGTGACTCGTAACAATTGTCAGAGGTTTATACTAAATGTTGGCAAATGCTGACACCTGTGGGGGTAGGTTCGTAAGAGAGTGAAGGACACACCAGACGTTACGTTAGGGTACTAGAAAGCTACTGAAGAACTTTATTCAATCATAAGTATATATCAAGATTACATGATGCGTATCGATGTGTATCTACAGGAAATGATCACATACTTTGGGAATGGTAAATAGCAACATATGTTTGGGGAATTTATGATTAATGATCAATGTTAGCACAAGAGATTGTTCAAGACTTTGAGTCTCCGACATGGTTTTCGACATTTACTCCGGCCCGCGAAAAATGTCAAGATCAAATATAATTAAGATACGCTGGATACAAAGTAATATTCACATAGTATAATGTTGAAATTAATCATTGATCGAACTACTAACATAAGCTAGGTGTAGAAATCCTATTTGTTCATCTAGGCGAGTATAAACGATGTGTTGACCTATGACAAACTTAGATTTCTTTCAAACTATAAACTAACGCACCCTGCTAACGCATAAATTCAACATATTCATGTATAAACATCATAATAATGAAGTAATTGATTACGTCCGTCAGAGTTCTGTAATCATACTGCTCGTGTAAGGGCAATTAAGATCGTATTAAACAGAATCATAATGTAAGGTTCATCAAGTATTAAAAAGATCAAGTCAAAGTTCTCTGAAAGAGGAATCAATAAGTTCTGATTATGAAAATTTACATTAAAGTTAAGCATTGATCAGTTCTCACTCCGATATCAATTTAGTCCATTCCTTGATTTTCTTCATGGCGTTCTTGCAATTGGTTGCCTGTCTTACCGGACGTTGAGAGCGAGTTGTAGCGTCACACGTCTCAGCGACTAGTCGGATTGTCCGTAATATCGAGTGTTTCTAATGTCCAGAAACGCTGTAACGATTGTTGTTCGTCCGATGAATTCAAAAGTAGAAATGTAGAGTCTGTTGTACGACCACGTACGCGTCCAGGTACTGGTCCCGAAAGTAAATAGCCTAACTTCGATGATACCGCTGTGGGTGGTCCCCGAATTACCTTGTCACCAACGAAATTCCAGTAAAAATCTACTCCGATGAGTATGTCAACTACTAGTCTGTAAGGTACGCCGTGACGGGGCGCACTCAAACATCGGCCAACCCCTAACATGTGAGAGGAGGCCGGTGAGGGCGAAACGTCACGACGTATCTTACAGTCTAGTCAACTACGAATGAAGGGCAATTCGGTGGAGGATGAGCTAATTTCAGTCCGTGTAGATGAGACAGTTCACCTATCTTCCTTGTCATTTGATTTTGCAACGGTGCTGCGATCTTTGGTATGATCAAGGTCTTTAGTCGAATAGTTTCTCCGTTTTCCGCGATGACATCGATGTCGGTGGTTTTGAAAGTGCGTGAACGAGGTGCTTTTTCGCCGAATACTGCTAAATTTAACGTCTCCGTAGACGTTGCGACAATGCCAAGTTTGTCAGCGAAATCTTGGGTAATAAACGAGCGAGTAGCGCCTTCATCGAATAGAATTGTTGCCGCAGTCTGTCTGCGTTGATTTGATGAATGTAGAACTTGCGCGACTGCTGTCTTCAACACGACGGAACCGAACTGGAAATCGTTTCCAGTTTCTGCAAATTGTACACAGTCAGTCGATTTCGTTTCAACAGGTGGTCCAGTACATATAGAAGTATGATGTTTCTTACCGCATTTTTTACAACGTGATTTAGATGTACAAACTTTAACTGCGTGACGACCAAGGCAATTGTAGCATAACCTGTTTTGGACGACGATCTGTTTTCGCTTGTCGGGTTCCGTAATGACGTCACAGTAGTTGGCGTAATGGCCTCCATTGCAGAATGCGCATTTTGGTGATTTCGGATTTTCACGAGCGGGTTCGCGGGTTTCCTGCCATGCGTTAGAAATGCTGCCGTAGATGTCATATCATTCGAATTATGTTTGTCCGTAGTATTGTATAGATCGGATTGTAAACCGTCTTCCAATGCTTCAACTTCCTTAAGTATGGAAGTTCGTAAGTCCGTTAAATTCCATTCGTCTTCGTGGTCGCGGGAAATCTGTGTTCGTGTTTCGCTAGGTAACTTTCTCATGACGATCGGCACTAATAAATCACCGTACGAATCCTCGTTTTTGCCGAGTGCTTTGAGACCGCGCACGTGTGTCTCGAGCGTGTCGTAGAAGTCTCGCATGCTTGAGATTTCTCTTGTCGGCGCTTGTAAATCCCACAGTGCTGCCATATGTGCGTATATGATTTTGTGTTTCTGACCGTATCGTTTGGTCAGAATGTCCAGAGCGTTTTCGTAGTTGGCGTCCGTCATCGATAGTCCCTCGATCGCACGGAGCGCTTCTTCGCGTAACTGGCCTTTAAGATATTCAAACTTCTGTACCGGAGTCAGGTTTGGATCGTCGCCGACGGCCGATCTAAACGAGTCGAAAAAGGTTGTCCATTTGAGAACATCGCCTTCGAAGGTGGGGAGTTGTAGCTTCGGTAGCTGCGTCGTTTTCCCCCTATGTCGTCTGAGGAGCGGGTAAGGGTTTCGCGGTTGTAAACTTGTTCAAAAGTCTCTCCCGTTTCAAAATCTGCATTCTGCTTTCATGTAGATAATCGTCTGCTTCCACGATGAGGTCCATGAGTTCGTCTTGTTTTGCTGATCTGAATATGTCTTCGTCTAACCTCTGCATGTAGTTGACTTTCATGTGTAGACTATTTATGATCCCTTGTAGTTCTAAGAGTTTGTCGTTTTTCGTATCTTCGGATTCAATCATAAGTATATTATCAAGATTACATGATGCGTATCGATGTGTATCTACAGGAAATGATCACATACTTTGGGAATGGTAAATAGCAACATATGTTTGGGGAATTTATGATTAATGATCAATGTTAGCACAAGAGATTGTTCAAGACTTTGAGTCTCCGACATGGTTTCCGACAACACCCTCAAATCAAATTTAAGAATACTAACCTGACTAAGTTAATACTTTGAGTCCTGGAAATTTTAATGAACGTAAAAGTTCACAAGTTTTCTGAATTTAAATTTCGTGATCAGGAGATGGTATGGTTATCAACACTACATGTTAAATAACAGGGTTACCAGATATCACTCTTTTATCATTGAATTAAAAAAATTTCGATGTGGACGCGAGGGAAACCCCCCTCCCGTACCCACCCCTTCTCTGCTCCTTTGTATTTTGAGTCATATTTACCTACTATTGTTACTATCTCGATATATTTAAAAGAGAAGAAAAGAAAGCATTCTTTTAGTCCTCGAATTTCAAAAATGGCACAATGGCGTTGTAACACAATTATGTTAGTGTTACGATCCAAAACATCGTATTTCGGAATTATGGGAATAAATTCTACATTTCGGCATTGTAGGCCATAGGTCAGAAGTAGACCGGCGATGACGAATCTGGGCAAACATGATGTAACTGAAAATCACATGATTGCAGGGCCATAGCCTGACCAAATTGCCAAAGGGGGCAGAACTTTGTCTTGGTGTAGTCTTGTATTTAAAATTTACAAAAGTGCTAATTTACATAAAATTGCATACAATTTACATAATATAAATTTTAGAATACGCAATTAAATATCATTTGTAAGGTCAGAAAAAAAAAATGCTGGTCGACGGGTAACCTAACCCATCACAATGCTTGACAAGGATAAAACAAACCATATATAATGATAGCAAAATATTTCAGGTCGATTTAGATAGAACTTATTCAGTCATCTTGATACTATCTCATGCAATTTGTCTGCATAGCTACAGTTAGGAAATGTACACAATTTACGGTTAAACAAATGGTATAGTTCCTCTCACCCGGGCCTCTCTTCTCAAAAAATGTTAAGCCCCGCCATTTGAAACTCAAGCATTATTTTAGCCACCCCTTCTGTCACCTCCACTACAGTGGAGATATAAAATCACATGGTACAATGATGCATTGGAAGGTGAAAAAAATTGAAAATAAGACAGTCTAGGAGGCCATTCAGAAGCATAAAACATCAAACCATAGACATAATAAAATACCAGAATTGAAACAATTATGCTATGCACTACATATTATTTAGAAGTGTATTTTGTTGTGGCAAAGCTGAAAGATATTATGTGGATGTGCACATGGTAAATGACTTCTCCTGAAGTTTAATTTGGTTCCAAAAAATCCCGAATAAAGAGCAAACATTTCAAGACTTTCAGACTTTTGATGGCCCAATGGTCGTAAACGTTTGTTCAATTCTTTTTAGTGCACATTAGATATTTAATCTCAATTCATGCTTGTATGCAACATCAGAGCCAAGTAAACCACTGTATAAGATATTATATTATTTGGAATAGACTCAAATGTATATCGTTACATGTACTATTCAGAAAATATAAAGAAATATCCTTACTTTTGAAAAAGAAAAACGCGAAGCCCGCATGAGGATATATATGTCGGAACCCAAGGTGAACTCAGTGAATTCTCCTTGTCATTATTATTATAATGGAAATTAAAGTTTGGATTTTGATGTCGAAGGTACAGCTCTGTTTACAAATTCAAGGCCATTCTTTCCATAGCAAATTGTCGCTTCAAAATGAATTGTGGAATAACGCTAGTGTTAGTGTGCAATGAGATAATTATATCAAACATCATTTTAACCAAAGACAACGTCAAACACAATTATTGAAAGAAATATCTTCAAATAGTGGATCTTAAACAGGGCCACCAAATATTCCAAAAAGAGATCTGCCGTTTTATCAGTACGAAAAGTTTTGATATAAGGAACAAGATGTAAATGAGATCGAGCGCATCTTCGGAGTCACTGTATGTAGTCAAAGCAGACGACCTCACGTTGAACGATTTTTTTTTAGTTTCACTCGCTGACATTATAATTGCGACTTGCTATCTTCAAATGAAGGAGACTTTCAAGACTAAAGCGTAACTGTTACTCGCGGAAAATGCACAGTGCATGTGCGCACTTCTTTTATACTTTACCACACAAAGAATATTAATATGCTGCAGAAAGTTACAATTTTTAACTGGACACATTTTTATTCAAAGTTAATCCAGGGTACAATAGTGATATAAGATACATATTAGCCAGGAATCAGCAGTGTACAGTCACTTTAGTGAACTATCCATTTAAATCGTGCATGCTAGGAATCGTCACGTAAATCACTATGTATTAAAAAAGTAGCTTTTCTTTCTTTTTTCCCCAAAATCTCAGGGGGCAGCTGCCCCCCTTGCCCCCCCCCCCCGTAGGCTACGGTACTGGATTGGTTAGAGAAAAGTATATAATTTATAACGTTTATGGTGGCATGATCTTATGGTCCAGGTGTGATTTTCTATTTTAGTTGTTGTGTAAATTCCATTGTATTCGAAGTATACTTAAATTTAAAGTGTATGTAAATAGGTTTCCAAAGTTTCCGACTTTTTGCCTGGAAATGACATAGTTTTCATAGGTGATCAAAGATGTGTGTGACATTTTTGACAAAAGTGCGATATTAGAGGACAGCACACTCTCAATTAGACTGTCGACAGTCGCTCGCGCCTTTTTCCCCCAAAGTTTTATCTAAACTCCGATCCGGCGCAACACTATAGTCTAATCGCAAACTGATATCGAGGGCCTTCGCAATACGGCCCTCGAAATCAGTTTGCGATTATACTATTACTAGTGTTGCGCCGGACCGGAGTTTAGATAAAACGTAGGGAAAAAAGGCGCGAGCGACTGTCGACAGTCTAACTCTCAATGAGAGATCTATACACCAATTGAAGGACACTTTGACTTACGCCAAAGGATCTGAGTTTCCTCAGGAGATAATTCTCTGCTGGGCTTTTTTAAAGTTATGCTTTTGTCTGTCTGTCTGTCTGTCTGTCTGTCTGTCTGTCTGTCTGTCTGTCTGTCTGTCTGTCTGTCTGTCTGTCTGTCTGTCTGTCTGTCTGTCTGTCTGTCTGTCTGTCTGTCCCTGTGTATGTATGTATGTATGTATGTATGTATGTATGTATGTATGTATGTATGTATGTATGTATGTATGTATGTATGTATGTGTGTATGTATGTATGTAGGTAGGTAGGTAGGTGTGTCTGTCTGTGAACACGACATCTCAAAAACTACAGCATCGATTCTGATGAACCTTGCTACATATCTTCTATGTGCTCCTAGAAAAAGCCGCTAACTAGAGTTTGGTAAACAACCAATGAACATTAATGAGTCATTTGTACAATTAATGGTTTTTAGTAATTAGGCTATATTTTGGACACACACTTCAAATTCAATATATATATATATATATATTTCATTATAATGTCGTACATATGTTAAACACTAAGCGCACATGTTCCATGTAGTTTGTTGATTCAGCTTAACGCCTTTAAAAATAATTTGCATATTAAATGAATTTTGGTAGTTATGCTATACCTTAAGAATGCATACTTCGATTTCAATATGATATTAATAAACAAGTTATCCATAACAAAGTGCATACATGTCCTATAAAGTTTGTTAATGTAGCTTGTTTAATGAATAAATTGCATAATTAATGACTTTTGTAATTGCGCTTTATCTTTAAGAATGCAAGCTTCAAATTTCATATACTTTGGTTTATATATCAACCCTAATAACGCTCACCTGTACTTTAAAGTTTGTTGACATAGCTTATACTTTTAATGAGTAATTTGAATAATTAATGATTTTCGTTATGAGTTATATCTTCGGGATACACGCTTCAAATACAATAAAATTTGGCATATACATCAACCATGCACAAAGCACACATGTCGTCTGAAGTCTGTTGGTATGGTTTTTAATTTGGATGGCTAATTTGCATAATTTATGATTTTCGTTAATTAAGTGCAAACTTCAAATTCTACTATATTATCTGAAATTTAAAGCTTATATGTAAAGATACTGCCTCATTAATTATCAAAATGAGTATTGTTTATTGTTTTAAATAATTAGGCAATACGTTACCTATACAAGCTTCAAATTTCATATCATTATTTTTCCCAACTATGTGGTACACCATGTATAATAGCTATGATTTAGAATTTTACTTTCAAACAATGTGTGTAGGCCAAAAAGCCTATGGTTTTTGCCTTTATGGGAGGCATTCAGGATAAATCTGGTTTGAATGTATATCCGGCATATCCACCTTCATTTGGTTGTTATGGGCATGGTCGAACTAAGAATGACGATGAATGCCTTTACCACATATATTACCATGTAATCGAATATTTGTAACATCTGTCATTACAATGCTCATTGAGATTTGAAAAATAAGTAACACCACCTACAGGCTTTATTTATATATCGATTAGAGAACGATTAATGCTAATCTGCGAAACTTGTTATTATTTGATTCAATACATTGTGGTACAATGTTTTCATAAATTTACATATAAAAATCAAATCTACCAGTTCTGAACGGTGTTATTGTACGTATGATTTATTTACTGGTATTTCTTGATAAAACGATTATATTTAACCTAGCTGTGCAATTCTTCAGTTACGAAGAGTAATACTGATGTTGGTTGTACACAGCATACAGAAGGGTGTCAAGTTCAAGACTTTCATCCCTTGTTCTCTTACTAACGCTTTCTAGCGACTACTTTGTATGGAAATAATCGAATCACTGCCGCCTCGTAATTCGGCTTTAAGGATGGTGGGTTACTTCCTGGGGGTACAGTAAAAATGGTGTTCTGGAAAATGTTGACAAACATAAGGAACATCTCATTTTTGGCCAGAGCTTCACCGACACATACTCTTCTACCAGCTGAGAATGGTATATAACTTTCAACCTTTGGGATCAAGGTACCATCTTGGGTCAGAAACCGTTCTGTGAGAGGAAAAAAATATTCATGTATATTGTTTTAAAACAATTTTTTTAGCATATAATGGTATATACTATGTACACATGTTCGAGTGTATGCATGATTGCGTATATGACTTGTGTGCAGTGACTTAAACTAAGACCACTCTAAATACATGCTAATATTGAAATATACCTGGTCTAAATTCTTCAGGATCTTTCCATTCTTTCTCTGTCATATGTATCTTCCATTGGTTAACCATTATCCATGTACCTCTTGGAAGACAATATCCACCTAAAAGTGATTATATTCATGGTCATTTAGATGACTGTTGACCCGTCAAGAATATGATCATATGTAAATATTGTGGTTATTACAACAAGTATTAAACACTGAAGTAAAGCACTTCCTCTATGTGCTACACTCGTTTATAACATTCAAGTGCAAAAGAAGCCTAGTATGTGGTCTGTCTAATGTGGTCAATTGGTAAATGGAACAGTATACTTTTACACTAGATATGGATGCTTTAAACGACTGTGGTACAAACAGAAAATGCTTTACTTTGGATTTTACTTTGTAATTCTAATGGAAAGGAATCTGCATGGAACTTCGAAATGTATGAAATTGTGAGTTAAAAGGTTTATGTGAGTCCAGGATCGCCTGGTTAGTAGGAGAGCTTCAATTTCAACGAATTACATGGACCACGTACAGTACTAGTAGATAGGCTGTCATCGGAGGAGGCATGATATGAGATGAAATTAAAGGAATGAGTGAGGACATAAAAGAACAAAGCAATGCAGGTGGTTACGAACAATTCTATCTTTTCAAAATACAGGATTTACTAAAATTGTGAAATATGTTATTGGATGTAATTATATACATTGTGTTAATACACCTGTCTTTAAACGTTCTTAGCCAAGGCGAGTTCTTATTGCTTATAAAAAACTGTATACAACAGTACTGACCGACAGATGTATCACACGTAGTTGTGTGTGGTAGTCCGATTGGTGTCACAGTACGGATTCGCATGGCTTCGTGTATGACAGCTTCACAGTATGGCAGTCTTGACCGATCTGAAAGTTGGCAAGGGCGATCTCGACCAATAGCGTTGTCAATCTCATCGTGCACCTTAGCCTGTACATCCGGGTAATTCACTAGATAGGCAACACACCAGTTTAGAGCGTGAACAGTGGTATCTAGTCCAGCTGTGAAATAGACAGAAACACAAGAGATTCATAGAATATGAATAAGAAATTGATGTGATTCTTTATAGTGTGCGATTCTGCGATTGACTAACTTCTGTGTTTTACCGACACGTCCTGTTGCACACCACTTTAACCATAGACCCTCCACCAACTGATGTAACCATAACAATGTAGGCAACAGGTTTCATGTCCCATTGTTTTCTTCCGAATCAAAACACACTTTGCAAAAAGCTTCATGCTATTCGTCATGCTTTTGTCTTTACGCTTTAAGTAGCGACATGTACAGTTACTACGATATGTAACCCCTTTCGCATATCGTTGCATATACTTTCAAAGACATCTACACTTCAGCTAAAATTATTTACCTAAAAATACGTCACCTATGGTCTGTCTGATATGTACATCTGTGATTAATCCAGCATTCTCAGTTCCCTCTGCTTCAAACTTGGCGTGGAGGAGATCATCTATCAGGTCACGATGGTTGTCTGTCAGTAATCACCAAAAAAGAGTCAAATATGTTATTCGATTACTAGAACAAAGAACTGACATCTCTCAGTTTTCGTAATTAGGCGCCGGATAAGGAGGGTTCTTCAAATCGTTCTAGTCCTGTAGGTTCCTTATTCGCATTATTTGAATTATGTATGTATGTATGTATGTATGTATGTATGTATGTATGTATGTATGTATGTATGTCTACAATGTACCCACATAGCTACCGTTTAAGCTACTTACACAGCCATAACTATATATTCCATTGTCTATAAAAGTTAGTGTTGTTGCAATTCAGGAAATACGTACGATCATAAATGAATGACAAATAGAAAGTAATATTCCCATTCAAGAAGTAAGTTCATCTATACCTTTATATTGGTCAAATGTTTCCTTGTGTTCATCAATCTTCTGTTGGATGAGTTTCAGAAATTTGTCAACTATTTCTCTCATCAACTTCTCTCCACTGGTCCGTGGAATGTAGCGG